>NW_025888157.1:0-11397 GCF_002878395.1 Capsicum annuum | reverse complement strand
ACTGGCCTCCTCTTGTTAATCTTTCTTTTGCTCTTTATATCTCAAGAAAATTCTCTGGGAATCCCCTGCTTGCTTCTCATCGTAGGGTATTAAAAAATGAGATGTTACCTCTCCATCAATTCTATTTTGATGTGGTCCACAAAATGATTCTTCCTCGACAATAAAGAAGAACTATTGCTAACTTTCTTGATCTCACACTAATGGAGTTACTAGATTCTGAGCTCCAAATAGATCTTCCCAGGCTAATGATCAAGCACATGCAGAGGATCTTACTTCAAGATACAAATGGTTATGCATTGCCCTATGAATTTTAGGTTGCCCCTGTATTTAAAGAGTTTCATGTGCCTATCAAAGTGTGGTCTCTGAAGACTACCAAGGATGTAATAGGGTCAGTGAACCATGCCATGCTACCTACTTCTATGAGGCGTGCGGACATCCTTGTGCATAGATTGAGGAATGCCCTTGCAGCCAAACAGACTGAAGTAGAAGTGTCTCGGGCTGCATTGGACGCTGCATAGCCTGTTCATGAAGTCGAACAAAGAGATCTTCAAGCTCAGATTGCCTCCTGCGCTGCTACCTTGGATAAAGAACGGGCTGAGCATGCAGATGCCATTAGGAAGCTGACCTCTCTTAACCCCTTATCCTCTTCCCATTAAGCCCTTCTCTGACTCTTCAACCTATCTTCCTTATTTCTTCCTGCTTTCAAATGTCTCTCTTTTTGCTGCTACTGGGTTATAATAGTTGTATCTGCTTTTATGAATGAAATGGACTATTTTGCTTTAAATGCTCTGTTTCTGTTTAATTAATTTAATGAAATGTAATTACTATGAGATTAACTGAAATTGTAATTGAACTTACTAATTCATCTTTATTTTGAGTTAAATCAATGTAGTTATTTCTAATGATGACTTAGGTTGAATCATTTCAAATATAATTGATCAATTGATCACTCTACTCAAGGCGAACACACTTAATTGATCGTGTAATTATTATGAGATTAATTAAAACTGTAATTGAACTTATTAATTTATATTTTATTTTAGTTAAATTAATTTAATTATTACTAATAATGACTTAATTTGAATAAATAGATGACTAACATGTTGCAAAAAATGAATAATCTATTGGAAATGACCAAACAGATAAAGACATCTGTTGAAAATGATCAAACTAATACAGACATCTGTTGCAACAGATGACTAACTTGTTGCAACAACTAACTCATCTATTGAAAGTTATCAAACAGATATAAATATCTGTTGCAACAGATGACTAAGTTGTTGCATAGTATGACTCATCAATTGAAAATTATTAAATAGACAAGATATATATTGAAAAATAATTTAAAATACTAAAGCTCAAATGTTTTTTAGGAGAACTCAAACATTTGTCCCCTTGTCTAAGGTCTTGTCTTAAAGACTCGTCTTCAATTTTAATTAAATCAATTTAGTTATTATTAATAATCGCTTAAATTGAATCAACAAATGACTAACCTGTTATGAACATGAGTTGCAACAGATGACTAACTTGTTGCAACAAATATATTATTCGTTGAAAAATAATTAAAATACTAGGGAACTCAAACATTTGTAGGAGAACTCAAATGTTTGTCTCATTGTCTTAAAGACTTGTCTTTAATTTTAGCTAAATTAACTTATTTATTACTAATAATTACTTAATTTGAATCAACAGATGACTAACATGTTGCAACAGATGATTCATCTGTTGGAAATTATAAAACAAATAGAATTTGTTGTAACAAATGGGTCATCCATTAGAAAGCAATTAAAATACTAGGAAACTTAAACATTTTTAGGAGAACTCAAACATTTGTCCCCTTGATCCTTTTGTATTTGATGTATGATATACTATTTTTGTCATCTTTACCTATTTCATGAATATTTTTCATGTGTTTCACTTATTTGTTGTGCCCCTGTTGAAATCTTTAAAAATTTTTAGGTCAAATTTTATTTGTATATCACTTGGACATTACTTCATAGGTGATTTTGTAAGTATAATTGTGATTTTTGTTGAATTTCTTATTTGGTATATCTGCTACTGATACAATGCATAGAATCTGCTATATGAATCCAACATATGAGTCATTTGTTGCGATAAATAAGTAATCTATTACAGCATATGACTAATTTATTGCAACAGATGACCCATATATATTGGATTCATGTTACAACACTAGAATACGAATCCAACAGATGATTAATCTATTACAACACATGACTCATCTGTTGCAACACATGAGTAATTTGTTGCAACATATCACTCATCTGTTGCAACAGATTACCCACATATTGTTGCAATATATGACTTATCTATTGCAACAGATTAGTCATATATGTTGCAACAAATTGCTCATCTGTTGAATTTTACACGTTTTATTCATTGTTGAAAAAACAGCCCTAGCAGATACACTCAAATGAGAAATACAACTAAAAATTATAATTTTACGTACTAAAATCACATATGAAGTAATGTCTAAGTGATATACGAATAAAATTTGACCTAAAAAAATTTGATCAAGTAGCAACAGTAGCGATAACAACAACAATGTTTAACAACAAGAAGATGATGATGATGAACAAAAAGAGTTGATAATGAAGAACAAGATGATGATAATAAATAAGAAGATGATGAATAAAGAAACAACAATAATGAACAACAAAAATCGCGAATAGAGAGAAAACTACAATAAATAAGATGAGAGAGAAACACGTTTTTTCCCTCTGTTTCTAGTTATATTAGGTTTTACATTGAATCAAAGTGTAAATTAAAAAACTTGTGGGCTATTTTCAAATTTTTCTTACTTTCTTAATCCTTAATAAAGTAACTTTCACCTATACTCAATGATTAAAACTCGAGTCACCTGCACTTCATTTTAATACTCTTTTGTCACTTTTAGCTCAAAGCCTCACGTTTCTTTCTCTTCAAATTGACATGTCATGTCATTAAATCATTTTTTTAATAATAGTCCTATTTAACTCATCAAACATATATAGTTAAAATTATATTCTTATACTTTTCTTTAAAAAAAAAATTAGTTTCTTAAGAAAAAAATTTCATGCTTAGAAATCTTTTATGTTTACTTAAATTTTTATTTTTTTCTAAAATATCTTCTTGAACTATTATCTATGTTTTTGGAGTCAGTTATAAAAATAACTTTTTTTGGCAAAGACAATAATAACACTCAACTATCAATATTTTTCTCAAAAAATTAGTAAATATAATGTTTTATTACTATGTCATATCAGTAAACCATCGTCTTTTTTAAATAATAAACTTATTAACTCATCAAACTCATTTAACCAAAATTATTATCTTATTTTTGAAAAAAAAAGTACATTAACCATCAAGAAGAAATTCTCATACTTAGATATTTACACTTTTTTTCTAGATTTATTTCTTAAATGGTCATTCAGTTTTTTTTATATAGTTGCCTCCAAAGATTAATTATTTTCTAAAGAAAATAATATCAATAAATTAAATAAGTTTTTTTGAGATTTTAATTTACATGTAAAATAATATGGTAAAGTTCAAGAGTGATGAAGAATTTCTAAGCATGAAAATAAACTGATGTATTTTCTTCAAAAAAAAAGAGAATAAAAAATATAATTTTGGTTAAATGAGTTGGATGAATTAAATGGTTTGTTAATTCAGAAAAATGAGATTTTAAAGACATGACATGCCAACTAAGAGAGATAATATACCATATATTTTGAGGAAAAGAGTGATACCTGAGTGATATTATGAACCTAAATGAAAATAAATGATATTTAAAGAAAATTCTCAAAACTTGACTACTATTTAGGGAATTCACTCCTTATTGGTGTAGTAGCAATAATATTGATTTAACGGATAAAGTTCAATAATTTAACATAAAATAATTTGACGATTTTAATAATACATCGGAACTTTTAATTAAATGGTTGTTTTGCAATATTGACTTAACGGATAAAGTTCAATAATTTAACATAAAACAATTTTACGACTTTAATAATACATCAGAACTTTTAATTAAATCGTTGTTTTGCAATGATTCATATTAGGTATCTCATTTAAGTCAATGTGACAAAATAAATTACTTGCCAGCCTTACCATATAAAATTTATATTCCACTCCTATTTTAGATCTACAAGATAAGCAAAAGCAAAAATATTTAAAAATTTTCTTACCAAAGTAAATAAATAAATAAAAATGGCTTACGGTGATCGAGCTAAAGAGCTCAAGGCCTATGATGATTCAAAGGCCGGTGTAAAAGGACTAGTCGATGCTGGGATAGTTCATATCCCCGAGATCTTTGCTACACTGGCCATAACAGAAAAGGAGTTTGTTAAGGTATGAGGAGTTTTGATGATGGACATGTGAATGAAACGTGTTGAAGAAGCTGGTCCATTTAAGGTGAAATAGTCTAGCTGGCACAGGAGTTTGGATGATATGATTATGTGTTCAAGACAAGCATAGATAATATTGATTACATCAGAAGCCAAGTCAGATCAGACAATAAGTCTTGAAGAAGTCAAGTTGATCAAGGAGTTTAGTAAGAAGAAGATTTGAAGTAAAAGAGTCCGATCAAATCTAGGAGAGGTGAGACGGCAGCAAAAGGGGAAAAAAGTTAACTGATAGAGTTCTAATAAAGAAAGAATTGAACATCAAAAAGGACTCTATCACAGGTTGGCTTAAATACAACAAACATGACTCAAAGCCAGCACTCACGCATGCACTGAAAAGTTAATCAACAATCAGCATATCAGTTCACATACTTGAAGAAGAACCTTGTCTCTTACTTAGCAGGTCATAAACTATGTATTAGTTAAGTTCTTTTATTGTAATGAGTCATTGATTCTAGTCTCAGTAATCTATAAACTGAGTTAGGAGTTGTTGTCTTCAAGTTTGGGAACTCGAAGACTTGGGAACACTTATCTTGTGAAGATTAGTGTTTTTGTAGTGATAAGAGTTAGAAGTTTTAATTCCTAGGTTACAAGAAGTCTTGTAATTTTGTTGATTGTTGAGGCTCAAGTATTTTAGTGAAGTTGGGTTAAATCCTGTAGAGGTATAGGTCGTGGTTTTTTACACCTTTCTTGAGTCGGGTGTTTTCCACGTAAAAATACTGTGTTCAATTTACTTTCGTGAACCACATTTACTTACTTGTTCTACAGATAGGCAATTAGTAGGACGCGTACTCTAACAAGTGGCATCAGAGCAGGGTTGTCTTAAATAAGGCTAGCACCAAAGAAAAGGATCAATATGATGAATTCCACACCTCCTACTGGTCACAGTGAAGGTCAATCAACCACTAGACCTCCACTCTTTGATAGTTCTCATTTTATCTGGCAGAAAGCAAGGATGGAGATGTTCATTCAAGGTGAAGACTATGAATTTACTTTGCTAGATAGACTTCCTTTGCTTCATGAGACACAGACGTTAGCCTTTTTTCCTCAATCAAACTCAAGTGTTCCAGTCGGGTTTTTACCCATTCGTCATCATCAATCTCTGCTTCTACAATGACTCAGAGAGAGGGAATTTCAACTTCTACAGGGATGACTGCTTCTGTCCCGTACACTAACAAATATGGAGTTGCCCCTGTTGAAGTGTGAACTGTGGTGCGATAACCTAGCAATACAAACGACAACTTTTCATGCCACTGTCTAGACCCTTGTACCATTTTTCACGGTATCTTTTTTATATTCTTATTGGCATCTTCTACAGCACCATTGGCCTTTGGGCGATATGGAGTAGAATTTCGATGTGCGATCTTAAACTATTGACATACTTCTTGCATCAAATGACTATTGAGATTGGCAGCATTGTCTGTAATGATCATCTTAGGAATTCCAAATCTACAAATGATATTACCATGAACAAAATCTACCACAGTCTTCTTTGTCACTGACTTGAAAGTTGTTGCTTCTACCCACTTTGTGAAGTAGTCAATAGCTACCAAAATGAATCTATGCCCATTCGATGCCTTCAGCTCAATCAGTCCAATCACATCCATTCCCCAAGCCACGAACGGCCATGGAGCGGCCATTGCATGCAACTCAACAGGAGGAGATCGTATCAGATCATCGTGTACCTGACATTGATGACACTTTCGAACAAATTGAATAGAATCCCTTTTCATAGTAAGCCAGTAATAACCTGCTCGAAGAATCTTCTTTGACAAGACATAATTGTTCATATGCGACCCGCATACTCCAGAGTGTATTTCAACCATGATTATCGAGGCTTCTCTTGCATCTACACACCTCAAAAGTCCCAGATCTGGGGTTCTTTTATACAAGATTCCCCCACTTAAGAAAAATCCACTAGCCAAACGCCTAATAGTCCTCTTTTGATCGTTGGTGGCATATGCTGGGTATTCTCCTGACTGAATGTACCGCTTGATATCCAAGAACCAGGGTTCTCCATCGAGCTCTTCTTCAACCGAATTACAGTAAGCATGCTGATCACGACTCTGTATATGCACTGGATCGATGTAGGCTTTGTTAGGATGTTGGAGCATTGAAGACAAAGTGGCTAAAGCATCAGCAATTTCATTACGAATCCTTAGAATATGCCTAAATTTTACCAACACAAACCGTTGACATAGCTCCTGCAAGCATTGTCGATACGGGATGAGCTTCAAATCTCGCGTCTCCCAATTGCCTTGAATTTGATGGATGAGCAAATCCGAATCTCCGAACACCAATAATTCTTGGACTCCCATATCAACAGCTAACCTCAAAGTAAGAATGCAGGCTTCATACTCTGCCATATTATTAGTACAGTAGAATCGAAGTTGTGCTGTTACCGGGAAAAGTTGTCCCGATTCAGAGATAAGAACCGAACCTATTTCGACTCCTTTCATATTGACAGCTCCATCAAAAAATAACCTCCAACCAGGATCAGCATCTATAACGACTTCATCGACACACGATACTTTTTCGTCAGGAAAATATGTCTTTAATGACTCGTACTCTTCATTGATGAGATTCTCAGCAAGATGATCTGCCAAGGCTTGGGCTTTCATGGCCGTTCGAGTCACATATACAATGTTGAACTCAGTAATCAATATTTGCCACTTTGCCAATTGACCCGTAGACATAGGCTTCTGAAAGATATACTTCAAAGGATCCATGCGGGAGATGAGATAAGTAGTATAGGATGAGAGATAATGCTTCAACTTCTGTTCTACCCAAGTTAGGGCACAACATGTCCTTTCAAGAAGAGTATACCTGGCCTCATATGCGGTGAACTTCTTGCTAAGATAATAAATAGCCTGCTCCTTTTTGCCTGTGACATCATGTTGACCCAGGACACAACTGAAAGAATTATCCATGACTGATAAATATAAGATCAAAGGCCTACCAGGCTCCGGAGGTACCAGCACAGGCGGATTTGATAAATATCTTTTGATTCGATCGAACGCTTCCTGACATTCTTCAGTCCATTTTACCGCAGCACTCTTTTTCAGCAACTTGAATATGGGCTCACAAGTGGTTGTCAGTTGAGCAATAAACCTGCTAATGTAGTTCAGTCTACCAAGCAAACTCATCACCTCCGTTCTATTCTTGGGCGGGGACAAATCCTGAATGGCTTTGATTTTCGAGGGATCCAATTCAATTCCCCGACGGCTGACTACAAACCCCAACAGCTTTCCAGATGGCACTCCAAATACATATTTTGCCGGGTTGAGTTTGAGATTATACCTGCGAAGCCTTTCAAAGAACTTTCTTAAATCTTTAACATGGTCGGCCTGACTTTTTGACTTAATAATTACATCATCCGCGTAGACCTCAATCTCCTTATGCATCATATCATGAAACATAGTAGTCATGGCTCTCATGTATGTTGCTCCAGCATTCTTCAAACCGAATGGCATCACTCGATAACAATAGGTTCCCCATAGTGTGATAAAAGATGTCTTCTCTGCGTCTTCATCATCCATAATGATCTGGTGATATCCGACATAGCAATCCACAAAAGAGGAAACCTCATGTTTAGCACAGTTGTCTAACAAAATATGGATGTTGGGCAGTGGAAAATCATCTTTCTGACTTGCTCTGTTCAAATCACGGTAATCAACACACACTCGAATTTTGCCATCTTTCTTTGGTACGGGAACAATATTGGATAACCACATGGGATAGCGAGCTACTCGAATTACTTTGGCTTCAAGTTGTTTCATGATTTCCTCTTTAATTTTAATACTTACATCCATTTTAAACTTCCTCAACTTCTGTTTGACAGGAGGGAACGCGGGATCAGTTGGCAATTTGTGAGCCACTAATTCAGTGCTTAAACCAGGCATATCATCATAAGACCATGCAAAAATATCCCTATAATCAATTAATGCTTGAATCATTCCATCTTCTAGTTGTGGCAAAGCATGTACACTGATTTTAGTTTCCCTAACATCTTTTTGATCCCCTAGATTTACTGGCTCAATCTCATTCAAATTAGGATTCGGTTTGTCTTCAAACTATTCCCACTCTTTGCTTATTTCTTCTAGTGCTTCTTCTTCATCATATTCCCCATTCTGCTTTATTACATCTTGATTAGTTTGGATTTTAAGATCAAGCTAAAAATTCCGCATGCATGTCATGTCATTAGAATCAGCATAAAGAGAACTATGTAAGAAAAGAAAAACAAAATATATTAGACACGAAACAAAAAGGACATTGCATTTCAATAAATAAAAGATAGAAGGGTTTAAACACATATGCCAACATAACATAAACAAACTAAAATCTAAATTACAACCCGAAAATAACTCGGATAAACAGAAAGAAAAACAAAATAAACTACCAACACTCCCTCCTGACGGGGAGAGGAGTGACTTCCCAATTATTGAGCCGGACAGCTGGACCTATGAATTGCACGTCTGTCATACTGGTACCTTCTCCTGCTTCGACCATATCAACTTCAACTAAAAGGTTCTGGAAGTCATCAACCAATTCAACTTCAAATTTCCCATGCTTCGTGACACCGCTCTTAACAAATGATTCACTGAGTAGTGGCATTGGGTGAGGGAGTGACCATGTTTCCTTTTTCCTTCCCTTGGCTTTCTTCAGATCTTCAGTTGTAGGCTCAAATCCCAGACCAAACGTGCCCACGTTCTCGCTCGGACATATGGGATGAACTATACCGTGCAGAGATGCTCCCAAACCCTTTCCTAGCTCAAATCCGTATTTCCAAAGTTCACTTACCATTATAATAGAAGCAGAAGACAATTGCGGTCCCGGTTTAGCCTGTCATTCAAGGATACGATTCACTAGCACTGTATAAAAAATTTGATAGACGAATGTCTCCTCTACGTTGTTTGCTTCAATAAGTGACAAGGGAGAAGCTTCATAGGCTGACAAATCTCCTTCACCATGAATAACCACTTTTTGCCTGTCGTGCTCAAACTTAATCATTTGGTGCAGTGTAGACGCAACCGCCTTGGCCTTGTGAATCCACGGCCTTCCCCACAATAGATTGTAAGAGGATTCTACATTCAATACTTGAAACTCTATGGCAAACTCAACAGGCCCTATGGTCAACATTAGTTCTATTTCGCCAATGGAATTTGATTTTGCACCATTGAAAGCCCTAACACATACATTGTTGGGCATGATCCTGTCAGCACCGATATTCAACTTTTACAAAGTAGAAATAGGGCAAATATTTGCACCTGAACCTCCATAGATCATAACATGAGTGATGTAGAAATCTTCACACTTCACGATAATGTAAAGGCCCCGGTTATGCCCTGTACCTTCAACAGTCAATTCATCGTCAGAAAAGCTGATCTGATTGACCTCAAAGATTTTTCCAACCATTTTCTCAAGTTGGTTGATTGTAATCTCCCTTGGAACATATGCTTCATTCAATACCTTCAGTAAAACATCACGATGCTCCTTGGAGTGCAGCAGCAAAGATAAAAGAGAAATTTGAGCAGGGGTTTTCTTCAGCTGGTCTAATATTGAATACTCTGGTAATTTCATTTTTTCAAAAATTCTTCGACTTCTTCTTCGGTAATAGGCTTTTTGATAGATGATGGTCCACTCGCCGTTGGCTTGGACTTTCTTAAGCTTTCAGGCACGAAGCATCTTCCTGACCTAGTCAAACCTCCTACCTCATCTACATCTTCCACAACTTCTTTCCCATGATAGGTCATCACAGTCCGCCCATAATTCCAGGGAAGGAACTCTTTTCGTATCAACTATCGGAGGTTGGGTCACCGGTTTGAGGACAATAGGCGCTGCCAGTGCTCCTTTCACCGTCAAGATGGGCTGACTCAGAGCTCCCACCACCGTTAACTTAGGTTTATCCTGACTTAAATCAATATACCTTCTGGCACCTTGTACTGTGATCAGGGTTTTCTTTGTGTTTTCTTGGGCTTTATCTTCTCTCATTCCTTCCTGGTTCAATGACATTGCTTTCAAAGACTCCACTACATTCACCGATTTCTCCTCAGTGGTCTGTATCTTGACAATAAGCTTATAACCCCTCTAAGACTTTTTTCCATCATATATCAATTCTAACATATTGGCTTCAGCATGGGTTGGCAACGGATTTTGGTTAATGTTTGGGCCCTCCGGGGCCTGAACCAGTATCTGATTTGTGTCAATTAAATCTTGGACAGCTCTCTTTAAATGCCAGCATTTCTCAATATCATAGTCTGGCATATCAGAATAGTACGCACACCTTAAAGAATAGTCGAGATTCATCGGCGGTGGATTTGAAAGCCTTCCTTGAGTTGGGCTTAAAACCTTCAACTTTCTCAACCTATCAAACAAGCTAGTATATGACTCCCCAAGAGGTGTGAATTGATTTTTGACTACCTTATCCTTCTTATACTCGGTCCTAGGCTGAAAACTAGGTCTGGAGGGGTTTTGGTAATTTGGTAGAGCGAATGGACGATTTTGTGGAGCTTGCGCGCGCCACTGCGGGTAAGAAGGGGTTTGAGAATATGGTTGCGCGCTATATACTGGGTACGGGGGTGGTGGAATGGAATATAAAGGGTTTTGTAGAGGGTAGTAATGGTGGGGAGGAATATATGGAGCTTGGGTGTAGACTTGGGCTTGGGATTGGGGATAGGGGCGAGGTGACCTTTTGGGATAGGAATGGGTTCCAGCGGAATGGGTTCCAGCTACGACAGTCGCCACGTCCTCTTTCTTCTTTTTACCTCCAAATGTGCCAGATCCACCTTGAATCGCTTGTGTGGTGGCTTTTAATGCGGCATAACTCACTATTCGACCGGTCTTAATTCCGTTCTCTATCATCTCTCCCATTTTGAGGACTTCCATAAAAGATTTTTCCATTGCCAGAAGTAAATGCTGAAAATAGGTCTCATCCTGCGCCTGAATGAAAACTTCTACCAACTTACTTTCTTTCATTGGAGGCTTTACCCTGGCT
>NW_025888156.1:0-2432 GCF_002878395.1 Capsicum annuum | reverse complement strand
AACTTGAGCCGGGGGTCTTTCGGAAACAGCCTTTCTACTTCATCAGATGTAGAGGTATGGACTGCGTACATCTTACCCCCCCCCAGACCCCACAAAGTGGGAATACACTGGGTTTGTTGTTGTTGTTGTATATTTCTCACAATACTCCTGCTGCCAAGGCTTTTCAGTGAGCTCATGTTCTCCACTTTCAAAAACGTAAGTTGGCTAGGGGTAGAGTTGTCACTGGTTTTGGGGGACCTGATATGGATGTGTTGCTCACCAAGCTGAGAGCTCAGGGGTGGTCACACTTGTTTCTTCAAGGTGATTATCAAAGGAAGTTTGGGAAAGATGAAGTGTATGAATTTTATATAAATGAAGTTGCTATCGGAGTACTGTTCTCCACCACTGTTCATGGTAAAACCATTTATCTTTTACCTTGCTGATCTGAGTCGAATTTTACATGTTCCTACTGGGGGTTGGGGTCATTATGTAAAAGATGCTTGGCCTCCTCTTGATAACCTCCCTTCATAACCTCCCTTCAGTTCTTGATATTTCTAGAAAAGTCTCTGGAAATCCTCTTCTTTTAACTTATAGAAGGATCCTCAAGAATGAGATATCTCATCTCCACTAGTTCTATTTTGATGTGGTTCACAAGATGATCTTTCCTAGACAGGAAAGGAGAACAGTAGCCAATTTTCTTGATCTCACCCTGATGGAATTGCTAGACTCTCAGACTCCAATTGATCTTCCTAGACTCATCATCAAGTAAGCCTGGCAACGAACCGGAACGGTACCGTCGGAATGGATTTATCGAAATCGATACCGGACAAATATTTCGGTACATTTTGCCGGAACCGGTACTACCGGAACCAGTACCACCGGGAAAAAAGTCCTTCCACCCCGGTCTGGTTGTCACCGGTGCGGTACCGGGTCGGACCGGTACGAAAACTGGTATTCCGACGTTTTTGTTTTTTTTTTTTTTTTTTTTTTTTTTTTAAAAACAGCTTAAGGACATTGTCTCTTTTGAGGATTTTCCTTTAATGTAATGTAACGTTATTTTAATAATTTTAGCTTTAACTTTAACTTTAATTTTAACTTTAATAATTTAACTCATTACAATAACTTTTAACTTTAAATTTAATAATTTAACTCATAACATTAGCTTTAACTTTAACTTTAAATTAAAATTTTTTTTCCATAACTTTAAAATTATAAATGTAAACTATAATTGCATCAAACAAAACAAATTTTAAAATAAAATTAAGGCGAATAGCCTTTATATTTATTCAAATTTAGTACATCGTACATTTATTACAAATATTAAAAGAGAATCTAATCTACGCAGCCACCTTCTAGGAAGGATTCTGTTTGAATTAGATCTCTACTTGTGGAATTTTATTAATATCTAAAACGTCCATAATATTCTAGACGTACGTTATCCATTTTTATATTTTTCGGAATTGGTCTTTTTTTCCTTGTTGAAGGGGAGCCTTGGAGTAATTGGTAAAGTTGCTACCATGTGACCAGGAGGTCAAGGGTTCAAGCCTTGGAAATAGCCTCTGGCAGAAATGCAAGGTAAGGCTGCGTACGATACACCCTTGTGGTGGGGCCCTTCCCCGGACACTGCGCATAGCGGCAGCTTTAGTGCATCGGGCTGGTCCTTTTTTTTGGGTCTTTTTCCTTGTTGTTCCATTGCTTCCATTCCATCATCACTATTTTCCTCAAATATTTCATCTATTTCGTCTTCAATTTGGGGTGGTAATTTTGGAAGCCCCAAATTTCTTCGTTCGGCATTGATCCAATCTCTAAATAATACCGAAATCTCCAAACTATCTTTTGCCAATGAATATCGATGATCTCCAATCATAAATCTTCCTGCGCTAAAAGCTTGCTCCGAAGCAACTGAAGAAGCTTGACTTGCTAGCAAATCTCGAACCACCCTTGAAAGTTTTGGAAATTGTCTGATACGGGTCTTCCACCATACTAAAAGTTGTGGTTGTCCATTTGCATCTCAAATACATTCCTGATCCTGAGAAATATACGAATCAAAATCATTACTACTACAAAATTGAAGACCAAGTTCTTCACCCATTTCGTCATCTAAATCATCATATCTATGTCTAGAAGTAGGAGGTTCGACCGATGCAATATTTTGTTCCATAACTTGATACATGTTATATAAACTCCCGGCTTTAGGTACTATGCACAACAAGTTTCAACTGATGGCTTTTCATGAGGTTCAATTTCTAAATTGGCATAAATTTTTTGAACCATCATTATTACATCGTGTTCTTTGTAAAATGGGTTAAATAAAGTAGCTGTCAAATAAATCTGTGGAATAGGAAAAAATATATTTTAAATTTTCCAACCATAGCTTCAATTACCTCCTTTTAAGGACAATTTTTTTTATATTTAGCAAGTACTTTAGAAATAGCAGTAATATTTACTAAAAC
>NW_025888155.1:26495-28875 GCF_002878395.1 Capsicum annuum | reverse complement strand
TTTAGTTAGAGTAAGGGATACAGAAGCGAAGCCACCAACTCTTCACGCTGTTTCGGTGGTAAATAAATTTTCTAATGTATTTCCTGAAGATCCTCCAGGTTTGCCTCCTGAACGAGAAGTAGAGTTTGGTATTGATGTAATACCAGGCACCCAACCAATCTCCATTCCTCCGTATAGAATGACCCCAGCAGAATTACGAGAATTGAAATAGCAATTGAAAGATTTGCTAGAGAAGGGATTCATAAGGCCTAGTATGTCCCCCTTGGAAGCACCGATGTTATTTGTGCTAAAAAAGGATGACTCGCTTAGGATGTGTATTGATTATCGGTAATTGAATAAGGTGAATATTAAGAATAAATATCTTCTCCCAAGAATTAATGATTTATTTGATCAGTTACAAGGCACCAAGTGCTTTTCTAAGATTGATTTGAGGTCAGGTTACCACCAAGTGAGGATCAAAGAGAAGGATATACCCAAGATAGCTTTCCGAACATGGTATAGTCATTATGAGTTTCTAGTTATGTCATTTGGGTTAACAAATGCACTATCAGCTTTTATGGATTTGATGAATAGGGTGTTTAAACCATTCCTGGATGTATTTGTGATAGTTTTTATAGATGATATTCTAGTTTATTCTAGATCAAAAGAGGACCATGCCAATCACTTACGACAAGCATTGCAAACTCTGCATGATTGTAAGCTTTATGCAAAGTTTTTTAAATGTGAGTTTTGGTTAAAGTCGGTGGCATTTTTGGGTCATATTGTACCTAGTGAAGGGATAAAGATTGATGCTCAAAAGATAGAAGCTGTGAAGAACTGGCCAAGGCACACAATGCCTACGGAGATTCGTAGTTTTCTCGGGTTGGCTGGTTATTATAGAAGGTTTTTTCAAGGCTTTTCTTCCATTTTAGCACCCTTAACCAAGCTAACCCATAAAGCATCCAAATTCTAATGGAATGATGCCTGTGAGAAGAGTTTTCAAGATTTAAAGAACAAGTTGATTTCTACACCCGTGTTGGTACTTTCAGAAGGCACCGAAGGGTATGCAGTGTATTGTGATACTTCCAGAATTGGTTTAGGATGTGTATTGATACAGCATGGTAAGGTAATAGCATATGCTTCTAGACAATTGCGGCCACATGAGAAAAATTATCCTACACAGGATCTTGAGCTGACAGCAGTTATTTTTGCTTTAAAGATATAGTGCCACTACTTATATGGGGTTCGTGTTGATATATATACTGACCATAAGAGCTTGCAATATATTTTTAATCAGAAGGATCTGAATTTAAGGCAGCGGAGATGGCTTGAACTATTAAAGAACTACGATGTTGATATCTTGTACCATTCAGGGAAAGCAAATATAGTAGCTGATGCGTTAAGTCGTAAGGCTATGATGGTACCTATAGAAAGGCAAGGGATGATTAAAGATCTTCACCAGTTAGCTAGTTTGGGAGTTCGCCTTCTTGAAACTTCAGATAAAGAGCTTATCGTACATAATGCTGCGGAATATTTATTAGTAGCTGAAGTGAAAGAGAAGTAATATGCAGATCCTATTTTATTACAGCTTAAGGAGAACGTTCAGAGTGGTGCGACCAAGGCATTTGAGCTTACGCTAGAAGGAGTACTTCAGTGCCAAAACCGATTGTGTGTGCCGGATGTAGATGGGCTAAGAAAGAAGATTATGATGGAGGCACATTGTCCAAGGTATTCTATTCATCCAGGATCAACCAAAATATATCAAGATTTGAAAGATATGTATTGGTGGAATGACATGAAGAAGAGCATTGCAGAATTTGTAGCTGAATGTCCAAATTGTCAAAGAGTTAAATTTGAGCACCAAAAACCCAGAGGTTATATGCAATGCATTGATCTTCCAAGCTGGAAGTGGGACATGATCAACATGGATTTCGTTATTGGTTTGCCTTGTACATCCTGGAAGTTTGATTCTCTATGGGTGATTGTTGATAGGCTTACCAAATCCGCACATTTTCTACCAGTTAGGACCATTTACGCAGTTGAAGACTATGCGAAGATGTACATTAAAGAGATAGTCCGATTACATGGAGTGCCAATCTCTATTATATCAGATCAGGGAACCCAATTTACCACAAACTTTTGAAAGTCTTTTCAGAGGTGTTTGGGAACACAAGTGAAGTTGAGTACAGCTTTTCACCCTCAAACAGATGGACAAGCAGAACGTACCATCCAAACACTTGAAGATATGCTACGAGCTTGTGTAATAGATTTTAAGGGCAACTGGGATGATCATTTACCTCTAATTGAGTTTACCTACAATAATAGCTATCATTCAAGTATCAAAATGGCACCATATAAAGCTTTATATAGAAGGAAGTGTAGATCACCAATAGGATGGTTC
>NW_025888155.1:12504-26395 GCF_002878395.1 Capsicum annuum | reverse complement strand
GAACACAAATGAAGTTGAGTACGGCTTTTCACCCTCAAACAGATGGACAAGCAGAACGTACCATCCAAACACTTGAAGATATGCTACGAGCTTGTGTAATAGATTTTAAGGGCAACTGGGATGATCATTTACCTCTAATTGAGTTTACCTACAATAATAGCTATCATTCAAGTATCAAAATGGCACCATATAAAGCTTTATATAGAAGGAAGTGTAGATCACCAATAGGATGGTTCGAAGTGGGTGAAACTCTTTTTCTCGGATCGGATCTAATTTATCAAGACGTACAAAAGGTTAAAGTAATTCAGCAATGACTGAAAATAGCCCAAAGTCGACATAAGTCATATGCGGATAGTAGAAGGAGAGGGCTAGAGTTTTTTATAGGTGATTGGGTATTTTTGAAGGTATCACCAATGAAAGGAGTAATGATATTTGCCAAGAAAGGGAAGTTGAGTCCACGTTATATAGGCTCGTATAAGATCACTCGAATATTTGGACAAGTTGCATATGAATTAGAGCTACCCCAAGAGCTCTCATCAGTACATCTGGCATTTTATATGTCAATGCTTCGAAAGTACATCGGAGATCCATCACATATCACTTCTACTGAGGATGTGCAAGTTGCAGAAGATCTTACCTATGAGGAAGTGCCTATTGCTATTCTAGATCTCCAAGTTAAAAAGATGAGAAAAAAAGAGATAGCATCTGTGAAAGTACGTTGGAGAAATCATCAAAGGGAAGAGATTACATGGGAAGCTGAGGAAGCAATGAAATATAAGTACCCTCATTTGTTCAAAGATGAAGAAAAAGTTCAAGAAATGGAGTTAGAACATTAACAAGTAAGTTTTTTATATATATGCATAGTATTTATGTGATGATGTGAATATTAATGATGGACTTGAACTTGTTTCGATTAAATAACTATGCTAACATTTGAGGACGAATGTCCTAAAGGTGGGAAGGATGTAATACTCCGTATTCAAGTACGGTATTGGCGTATTCAAGTACGTGTATTGGTCTTATTTATATGGAATTAATTTTTTTATTATTTTATTTATACCGAAATTTACCCGTCGATGGTTCCATGCGAAGGTTATTGAATAAGCTTTCCATCGATATAAATATTTCCAAAAATAGATAGGTTTTGGATATAATCCAGCACGTTCGAAACTATAAAACGGTGGCCGAGAAATTTGGGAATAGTACAAACTACTAAGGCCAGCTGAATTTTTGGGTCAAATTCGAACGATTATAACTCCCTTAATATAATGAACTGGGAGAGCTGCAACCTATTAAAAGAAAGATCTTTGAGTCTTATTTCCAATTCAATTCGTTTCATCCAAATCCAACATCTGAGTAAAGAGTTATATTAGTTTTACTTTAGCCTATCAAAATAGATTTTTAGTGTCAACTTCAAACGACTATGAATCCTTGTAAAGGAGGAACTGAGTGGCCTACTTTATATGAAATGAAATCCCTTTGAATTATCCTTTCAACGATACCAATTTCACCCAAATCCGTTATCGGAGCAAAGATTTATGATCAATCTAATTTAGCTTATCAAAACAATCCAACAAAGGACAGATTTGACATTATTTAATAAATTTTAAAGGTATTTTGGTCATTTCCTATTATATTATGGATGGGAATATGTGTATATGTACATGTATATGAGTTCAAAAACTCATTTTCATCATCAATCATTGAGAAAGAACAAACCCTAGCCAAATTTGACTTTTAAATTACTTTTGATTCAACCGTAGAAATTCCAAAGTAATTCGATAACTGCGTTTGTCATCTCGAGAGCTTTGAACGGCACCTATTATTTGTGCAAACAGGATTGCATAATCAAGAGGTGAATTCTAAGGTATGAATATTGTTTGCCTTTGTTCTTTTTCATATGTATATGTGTGATAGAGTATTATATGTGTTGGTTGTTATTGAAAGGTGATGGAAACAGGGTTATGGACTATTTTGCATGGTTTGGTTGTATTGAATTGTGGAAGGTGGATATGAAAATTGAGTTATGGAAAGTTGATATGGTGATATACTATTGAATTGATGATTATTTATGTCTATGGCTCAATTTGGTTTAGTGGATTGGTTGGAAGGATAAATGAATCTAAACTTGATATTGGAGGATGTTATATGAATATGCATGGCAGATAAATGTAATTGGAGTATAAGAGGATTAAAGTGACACCCTTTATGGTGTAATTAAGGCTTACTACTTAACCAGTAGTTTGGTGAATTGAAATAATTGAATTGTGACGTTTGGTTGCTAATACTAGATTGCTATATATGTTCATTGTAGATAAGTAATCCGAAAAGACGGGAAGTCCATTTGGGACTAGTATTGAAGGTTGACAGTCAGGTATGTAAAGCATACTCTATACCATATCTTTGGCATGAAAATGAACAATTGCTCTATTAAGAGAGTTTCCAAAGTTATTCAATAACATGTGATCCATAATGGTTTTGTATGATGTCCTACGTTACCAATGAACTTGTTTCCACCCTACAAGATGTCAAGACATTCCAATACTTAATTGTCTTCCAAATCTTACATATTTACTGCACTAATGAATGTAAGAAGGTATCCGGTTACTCAAATAATATCCATGTGCTATTAATGACTCCAAAACATTTTATTGATATACCAATTAGTTCCTACTTTATTGTTATGGCTTTGATGACTCCAAAATACTTCATTAATGTGCCAATGAGTTCTTACTTCATTGTTATTGCATTGATGGTCTATTTATATGTTTCTTATTGATGTATCATTGTTTCAAAGTATCAAAAATGCGGTGACGACCGAAATAACAATCTCAAAGATCAATTGAACTAAGTGATGGAAGTTCTCTCTTATCGGGTGGTATCCAAGGGGCATAAGCCTATCATGGGTAGATACCTATTTATATGTTTATGGGTGGTATCCCAAGGGTATAAGCCTATCATGGGAGCCAGGATATCCAACTGCTTTTGGTGAGCTGCAGTTTGCTTCGGGGCTTTCCGTGTTATATCCAATCACTTTTGGTATTGTATAGAAGTTAGTTATATAGTGGGGTATGTCCTGACCTTAGTTAAACTCTGTGTATTAGCTAGAGGCCTTGTAGACCTAATGTACAGTCAAGGTGGTGTTTTGTTAGTAGACGTGATCGATCCAACGGCCAAGTATTGTGTATACATATATATGTGCGCTCGAGCTTATACATGTGATTATTTCCTTTTTCATGCGACATAATGCTGTTCGAATTTTAGGTTGTCATAGAGGTATGCATGGGAAGTATAAGGTTATGAGCTGGTTCTCCCGGGCCTCCCCAGTTATGGGTACCAGTCCACCCCAATAGTATTTAAGGCACGACAAAAGTGGTATCAGAGAAGTTCATCCTAGTGAGTCTACAAAGCCGTGTCTATGTAGAGTCTTGTTTATCGGTTTGTCATGCACCGCATCTATAAATAGAAGGATATGGAAATTTAGGAATTGTTTCTTTTCTTTATGTCTTAGACCGTACGATAGAGCCTATATGGTATATGAAGTCATAGTTGACCACTGAATCCATTTGTTTCTCTTCTTATAGTAATAATGCCGGTTACCAGAAGGAGGAATACCGATAAGCAAGTAGATCTGGCTGTCGGAGAGGAGTCTAGTAAGTCACCCATTATACCAGCTAATCAAAGTGAGGCTCCAGCTGAGTATGCATCAGAAACTTCTTCTACTCCAGAAGAAATAAGGGGGAGGAGAACTATATCCCCAGAGTCACCTATTAATGCTGCTGACCAAGATCTTAGAAATGCAGTGCAACTTTTGACTCGTATAGTTACTGGGCAAGCTCAAGGGCAAGCCATTCCTACCACGGGTCCTAGTGGTACAAATAGGGCGGCTAGCCTCGAACACAGAATTTTCTTAAGATGGATCCTCCCACTTTTACTGGATCAGATCTTAACGAGGACCCACAGGATTTTATTGATCAAATTCAAACGGCCTTAGATGTTATGCATGTAATGAGTAGAGAGATAGTGGATTTAGCGGCGTATAGATTCAAAATGGAGGCTATATATTGGTACGAGGACTAGAAATGATCTAGGGGTATTGATGCACCCTCAGCTACTTGGAAAGAGTTCAAAGAGGCATTTCTTGATCATTATCTTCCATTCGAGATTCATCAGGCCCATCCAGATCAGTTTTTAAATCTTCTTCAGGGGAATATGAGCGTGAGGGAGTACAGTCTCCAATTTAATTCCTTATCGAGATATGCTCCTAATGTTGTAGCTACTATGGATGACAAATTTCATCAATATGTGGATAGGCTGGATCCATATCTGGTTATAGATTATACTATTGCTTCTTTGAACAAAGATATGGACATAGCGAGGATCCAAGCTTTTGCACAGAAAATGGAAGATCAGAGGCAGAGGAGAAGAACACAGGAATTAAAAAGAGGATATTCCAAAAGGTCCAGATCTACAGGGCATTTCATGGCATCCCAGGGAGGGTTCAGACCAGAATTTTCTGCTAGACCACCTAGGTGATTATCTTCTTATTCTACAGCTAGAGCCCCACACAGTTCCAAGGGTCTAGAGCAAATCAATTTGGGCACAGAAGTGAGAGTCAGAGTTCGCGGATAATGGGGTACCAAGGGCAAGGGAATATGAGCCAATCGAGACCTCCTCGAGAGCCATTCAAGAAATATGGAAGGTATCATTTGGGTGCATATCAGATGGGGACCAATGTTTTCTTTTGGTGTGGTATGTCAGGGCATATGATGAGAGAATGCCCATGAAGGGGCATAGGGGGTATGGCATGACCTACGGGGTCATTTGTTGCATCATCATCATCGATGCCTTATTCTAGAAGGGGTGCACAACCAATGGGTTGTGTTAGAGGTGATAGAGGAGCCACGAGTTCTAGCGGGGCTCAAAATCGTACGTATGCTCTAGTGGATCAACAAAATTTAGAGGCTTCCCTAGATGTGGTTACGGGTATGTTGTCTATCTTTTCATTCGATGTATATGCCTTAATTGATCCCGGTTCTACATTATCTTATGTTACTCCATTGGTTGCTGGAAAGTTCAAAAGAATACCCGAACTGTTAGTTAATCCATTTGAAGTGTCCACACCGGTTGGGGAATCTATTATAGCTAGAAGGGTTTAATGAAATAGCATAGTAACTGTTTGTGATCGTGATACGATGGCTGATCTTATAGAGTTAGAAATGGTAAATTTTGATGTTATAATGGGTATGGATTGGTTGGCGTCTTGTTATACCACAATTGATTGCTGCACAAAAAAGGTATATTTCTATTTTCCAAATGAATCAGTCCTTGAATGGAAAGGTGAAATTAGCGCTCCAAGAGGTAGATTTACTTCTTATTTTAAGGCAAGAAGAATTATTTCCAAGGGATACATATATTATTTAGTTAGAGTAAGGGATACAGAAGAGGATCCACCAACTCTTCATGCTGTTCCGGTGGTAAATAAATTTTCTGATGTACTTCTTGAAGATCTTCCAGGTTTGCCTCCTGAACGAGAAGTAGAGTTTGGTATTAATGTAATACCAGGCACCCAACCAATCTCCACTTCTCTGTATAGAATGGCCTCAGCAGAATTATGAGAATTGAAAGAGCAATTGAAAGATTTGCTATATAAGGGATTCATAAGGCCTAGTATGTCCCCCTGGGAAGCACCAGTGTTATTTGTGTGCAAAAAGGATCGCTCACTGAGGATGTGTATTGATTATCAGCAATTGAATAAAGTGACTATTAAGAATAAATATCCTCTCCCAAGAATTGATGATTTATTTGATCAGTTACAGGGCGCCAAGTGCTTTTGTATGATTGATTTGAGGTCAGGTTACCACCAAGTGAGGGTCAAAGAGAAGGATATACCCAAGACAGTTTTTCCAACATGGTATGGTCATTATGAGTTTCTAGTTATGTCATTTGGGCTAACAAATACACCTGCAGCTTTTATGGATTTGATGAATAGGGTGTTTAAGCCATTCCTGGATGTATTTGTGATAGTTTTTATAGATGTTATTCTAGTTTATTCTAGATCATAAGAGGACCATGTCAATCACTTACGACAGGCATTACAGACTCTTCGTGATTGTAAGGTTTATGCAAAGTTCTCTAAATGTGAGTTTTGATTAAAGTCAGTGGCATTTTTGGGTCATATTGTACCTAGTGAAGGGATAAAGGTTGATACTCAAAAGATAGAAGTTGTGAAGATTTGTCCAAGGCCCACAACGCCTACGGAGATTCGTAGTTTTCTCGGGTTGGCTGGTTATTATAGAAGGTTAGTTGAAGGTTTTTATTCCATTTCAGCACCCTTAACAAATCTAACCCATAAAGCATCCAAATTCTAATGGAATGATGCCTGTGAGAAGAGTTTTCAATATTTAAAGAACAAGTTGATTTCTACACCCGTGTTGGTACTTCCAGAAGGCACCGAAGGTATATAGTTTATTGTGATACTTCTAGAATTAGTTTAGGATATGTATTGATGCAGCATGGTAATGTAATAGCATATGCTTCTAGACAATTGCGGCCACATGAGAAAAATTATCCTACACACGATCTTGAGCTGGCAGCAGTTATTTTTGCTTTAAAGATATGGCGCCACTAATTATATGGGGTTTATGTTGATATATATACTGTCCATAAGAGCTTGCAATATATTTTTAATCAGAAGGATCTAAATTTAAGGCAGCGGAGATGGCTTGAACTATTAAAGGACTACGATGTTGATATCTTGTACCATCCAGGGAAAGCAAATGTGGTAGCTGATGCGTTAAGTTGTAAGGATATGATGGCGCCTATAGAAGGCGAGGGATGATTGAAGATCTTCACCAGTTAGCTAGTTTGGGAGTTTGCCTTCGTGAAACTCCGGATAAAGAGCTTATCGTATATAATGCTGCAGAATTTTCATTACTAGCTGAAGTGAAAGAGAAGCAATACGTAGATCTTATTTTATTACAGCTTAAGGAGAACGTTCAAAGTGGTGCGACCAAGGCATTTGGCTTACGCGAGAAGGAGTACTTCAGTGCCAAAACCGATTGTGCGTGCCGGATATAGACGGGCTAAGAGAGAAGATTATGACAGAGGCACATTGTTCAAGGTATTCCATTCATCCAGGATCAACCAAAATATATCAAGATTTGAAAGATATGTATTGGTGGAATGACATGAAGAAGAGCATTGTAGAATATGTAGCTGAATGTCCAAATTGTCAAAGAGTTAAAGTTGAGCACCAAAAACCCAAAGGTTATATGCAATGCATTGATTTTCCAAGATGGAAGTGGGACATGATCAACATGGATTTCGTTATTGGTTTACCTCGTACATCCCGAAAGTTTGATTCTATATGGGTGATTGTTGATACGCTTACCAAATCCCCACATTTTCTACCAGTTAGGACCACTTACACAGTTGAAGAGTATGCAAAGCTGTACATTAAAGAGATAGTCCGATTACATGGAGTGCCAATCTCTATTATATCAGATCGGGGAACCCAATTTACCGTAAACTTTTGGAAGTCTTTTCAGAGGTGTTTAGGAACACAAGTGAAGTTGAGTACAACTTTTCACCCTCAAACAGATGGACAAGCAGAACGTACCATCCAAACACTTAAATATATGCTACGAGCTTGTGTAATAGATTTTAAGGGCAAATGGGATGATCATTTACCTTTTATTGACTTTGCCTACAATAATAGCTATCATTCAAGTATCAAAATGGCTCCATATGAAGCTTTATATGAAAGGAAGTGTAGATCACCAATAGGATGGTTCAAAGTGGGTGAAACTCTTTTGTTCAGACCGGATCTTGTTTATCAATCCATAGAGAAGGTTAAAGTAATTCAGCAACGACTAAAAATAGTCCAAAGTCGACACAAGTCATATGCGGATAGTAGAAGGAGAGGGTTAAAGTTTTCTATAGGTTATTGGATATTTTTGAAGGTATCACCAATGAAAGGGGTAATGATATTTGGCAAGAAAGGAAAGTTGAGTCCACGTTATATAGGCCCGTATAAGATCACTCGAATGTTTGGACAAGTTGCATATGAATTAGAGCTACCCCAAGAGCTCTCATCAGTACATCCGATATTTTATGTGTCAATGCTTTGAAAGTGAATTGGAGATCCATCACATATCACTTCTACTGAGGATGTGCAAGTTGCGGAGGATCTTATCTATGAGGAAGTGCCTATTGCTATTCTAGATCGCCAAGTTAAGAAGATGAGAAAAAAAGAGATAGCATTTGTGAAAGTACGTTGGAGAAATCATCAAAGGGAAGAGATTACATGGGAAGCTAAGGAAGCAATGAAATCTAAGTACCCTCATTTGTTCGAAGATGAAGAGGAAGTTCAAGAAACGGAGTTCGAACATTAACAAGTTTTTTTTATATATGCATAGTATTTATGTGATGATGTGACTATTAATGATGGACTTGAACTTGTTTCAGTTGAATAACTATGCTAACATTCGAGGACGAATGTCCAAAATGGGGGAAGGATGTAACACCCCATATTCAAGTACGTGTATTGGCGTATTCAAGTACTTGTATTGGTCTTATTTATATGGAATTAATTTTTTTATTATTTTATTTATACCAAAATTTGCCTGTCGATGGTTCCATACGAATGTTATTGAATAAGCTTTCCAACGATAGAAATATTTCCAAAAATGAATAGGTTTCAGATATAATTGAGCACGTTCGAAACTATAAAATGGTGGTCGGGAAATTTGGGAATAGTAAATGTGCAGGAAAATTTCCTGCACACAAACTACTGAGGCCAGCCAAATTTTTTGGTCAACTTCAAACGATCATAACTCCCTTAATATAATGAACTGGGAGATCTGTAACCTATTAAAAGAAAGATCTTTGAGTCTTCTTTCCAATCCAATTAGTTTCATCCAAATCCAACGTCTGAGTAAGGAGTTATATTCATTTTACTTCAGCCTATCAAAACAGATTTTTAGGGTCAACTTCAAACGACCATAACTCCTTGTACAGGATGAACTGGATGGCCTACTTTATATGAAATGAAATCCCTTTGAATTATCCTTCCAACGATACCAATTTCACCCAAATTCTATATAGGGGCAAAGATTTATGGTCGATCTACTTTAGCTTATCAAAATAGTCCACCAAAGGACAGATTTGACATTATTTAAATTTTAAAGGCATTTTGGTCATTTCCTATTATATTATGGACGGGAATATGTGTATATATACATGTATATGAGTTCAAAAACTCATTTTCATCATCAATCATTGAGAAAGAACAAACCCTAGCCAAATTTGACTTTTAAATTACTTTTGATTCAACCGTAGAAATTCCAAAGTAATCTGATAACTGTGTTTGTCATCTCGAGAGCTTTGAACGGCACCTATTATTTGTGCAAACAGGATTGCATAATCAAGAGGTGAATTCTAAGGTATGAATATTGTTTGCCTTTGTTCTTTTCCATATGTATATGTGTGATAGAGGATTATATGTATTGGTTGTTATTGAAAGGTGATAGAAATAGGGTTATGGACTATTTTGCATGGTTTAGTTGTATTGAATTGTGGAAGGTGGATATGGTAATTGAGTTATGGAAGGTGGATATGGTGATATACTATTGAATTGATGATTATTTATGTCTATGGCTCAATTTGGTTTAATGGATTGGTTGGAAGGATAAATGAATCCAAACTTGATATTGGAAGATGTTGTATGAATATGCATGGCATATGAATGTAATTAGAGTATAAGAGGGTTAAAGTGACACCCTTTATGGTATAATTAAGGCTTACTACTTAACCAGTAATTTGGTGAATTCAAATAATTGAATTGTGACGTTTGGTTGCTAATACTAGATTGCTATATATGTTCATTGTAAATAAGTAATCCGAAAAGACGGGAAGTCCATTTGGGACTAGTATTGAAGGTTGACAGTCAGGTGTGTAAAGCATACTCTATACCATATCTTTGGCATGAAAGTGAATAATTGTTCTATTAAGAAAGTTTCCAAAGTTATTCAATAATATGTGATCCATAATGGTTTTGTATAATGTCCTACATTACCAATGAACTTGTTTCCACCATACAAGATGTCAAGACATTCCAATACTTACTTGTCTTCCAAATATTATATGTTTATTGCGCTAATGAATGTCAGAAGGTATCCGGTTACTCAAACAAGATTCATGTGCTATTAATGACTCCAAAATGTTTCATTGATATACCAATAAGTTCCTACTTCATTGTTATGGCATTGATGACTCCAAAACACTTCATTGATATGCCAATGAGTTCTTACTTCATTTTTATTGCATTGATGGTCTATTTATATGTCTCTTATTGATTTATCATTGTTTCAAAGTATTAAAAATGCGGTGGCGACCGAAATAACAATCTTAAATATTAATTGAACTAAATGATGGAAGTTCTCTCTTATCGGGTGGTATCCCAGGGGCATAAGCCTATCATGGGTCGATCCCTATTTATGTGTTTATGGGTGGTATCCCAGGGGCATAAGCCTATCATGGGTCGATCCCAGTTGATATGTACTGGAGGCAGCCTAATGGTCACAGTACAGTACAGTAATGATTACAAAGATGATAAGAATGAAGGTAAAGTGATTGAATAAATAAATTGTACAGGTGTCACAAGTTCTAGTAAGTGTGGTCCACTCCTATTACGATTTATTCACTTGTTTCTGATTTCTATTGAGCTCCTATATCATATGTGATTATCTACAACTTTACTCAGTACATATTTCATACTGACGTCCTCCATGGGGGACCTGTATTTCGTGCTGCAGGAATAGGTACCTCAGCTTATACACCTCACAGGTAGGAGCCAGGATATCCAGCTGCTTTTGGTGAGCTCTAGTTTGCTTCGGGGATTTTTGTGTCATATCCAGTTACTTTTGGTATTATATAGAAGTGAGTTATATGGCGGGGTGTGTCCCAGCCTTAGTTAAACTCTGTGTATTGTCTAGAGGCTTTGTAGACCTAATGTGCAGTCAAGGTGGTGTTTTGTTAATAGACGTAATGGCTCCAACGGCCAAGTATTGTATATACATATATATGTGTGCTCAAGCTTATACAAGTGATTATTTCCTTTTATATGCGATATGATGCTGTCCGAATTTCAGGTTGTCATATAGGTATGTATGGGAAGTATAAGGTTATGAGCTGGTTCTCCCGGGCCTCCTCGATTACGGGTGCCATTCTGCCCCAATAGGATTTGAGGTGTGACAAATACGCCCAGTCGCTTCTCGTGGATTTTCATAACCCTGCTATGCAAAAATGGGATATGCACTTGAAATGGATATCCGAGTTAAGAAATATATCATGAGCGATACGAAAATAGATCGAATAATTTGTTTCTTTAGCCAAGAAAAAGCATTTCTAGTTTGCATGGTCCAATCATTGATCGCAAAAATTTCTACAATAAATTGCGTAGGTCGATATTATAGTTCCCTAGCCACGATTCTGCTATTTGCTGGAATAATCTAGAAATAATATCGGATGAATCTTCCCGATGGTTAGAAATAGAAAGATAAAATATGATTTTCAATACTTTGCTTATGTACAACTACAAAGTACCAAGCATTCTAATCCACAGAAATGATTGGATCGAAGGAGAAAGTTTAGGCACTTCCTAAAGTCATTTCAATAAGAGGTTCTTCTTGCATCAACGCTAATTCAACTATTTTATTGATCCAAAGATGAATTTCCCTTAGCCCTTAAGCTTCAAGCTAAAAAGCCAAAATTTAGTCAACAAGTACGGATTTTTAGACTGGCATCATCGAATAAGAAAGGATTGTTCCTTATCCAAAATTTGCAACACAACAAGTTGTCGTGTACTGTATATATTGGTCCTCCCGCTCACAGCATTTTCTCTACTCCAACCATCGCAATATAGGCATCCTTCTGATGGATGAAGTTGACGAAGGTTGAGACTTCTGTCTTCCTACGATCACTATTATCTGTAAGAACTCTGAGACTTATTTGTCTATTTTTATGATTGTAATCATAAACTGTGATTTTGACGAGATCACTCTTCATATAATCTTTGACCTCTTTTCCAAATAAACCGAACCTCGATACCACATTCATCAAAAAGATATGGTCATCTCTCTAGGTTGCATAACCCCTTTAGATCGTTCTATTCGTTCTTGAAAAACGACCCTATTGGCCCGCTCTTTTTAATGGACATTCTTAGTCGTCTGCCGAGGACCCCATAGATCAGATCATGAACTCTTTCAGACCCTTAGTTTCACTTGGTTGGGGCAGAGTTTCAACCTGCCTTCCATCGAATATCAAAAACCTTAGAGCTGCATTCGCTGTCTACTAATCAAGCGTTAGAGCGAGCGAGTGAAGCCCCCAATTTAGTGGCTTCCCTCAACCTCCTTTTTTTATTTCCGCTTAAGCTTCCGCGCTTTATGAGATTAATTGATTGGATACCCGAGACCCATAATCTTTCCTAGGAACAACTTCTACGACGATCGGCATAAAGGCATGATTAGTTCCACAAATCTCACTGCACTAACCATAGTAAACTCCTTCTCGTTGTACTGAGAGACAGAGAATTTATAAAATTTAGAAGGTGGGCCACACTTTTTCTATGTTTTTTGGGCCATTTACCCACAGATTTTAAAGAATTTGCCATGTCAGCAATTTGAGGGGTTAAGAAATTCACTTTAAAGTTATTATGGGGGGTATATAATTGCCCGATTAGTTTATGGTCTACAGTAAGTTTTGGTCACAAGTTTAGGAGTGATTTAATGTATTTACTCTTTGTGAAAAGTACATGTAATATAAATTTATATCATTATTTTGTTCCATAGGTGTTGCGTGATCATATATGCATGGCAAGAGTACTTCCAAGGTTTGCACCACATATAGAATGTCACATAGTCAGTGATATTGAAGAATGTATTAAGGCGATGTTATCAAAGGAGCAGTACATGATTTTTTGTCATAAGAATATTTGTGGTGTCTACATGAACAAGAAGAAATGTATAGTTCAAGTGCAATTAGACAGATGTATGTATCATGTATTTTCTGATTACCTATATGTATATAGTAGTCCGTTGTGTTATAGATATTTTTTGTTCTATACGTTTATATATACATATGAATGAGATATGTATTTCTGTAAATGCATATGCAGATACATATGTATGTTTTGTATTGTAAATACATATCCAGATCTGTATGACTATATATTTTGTACGTTTTCTGAATATGTGTATGTGATATACATATGTCTTATCAAAATAAAAGTTAGAGATGGGAGAGTAAAAAAAATAAAAAGAAAAAAAGGAAAAAAAGAGAAGTGAAAAATTAAAAAAAAAGGAAGAAAGAGAAATAGAAGAGTAAAAAAAAAAAGAAATAAAATAAAATAGAAAAAAGAAGAAGAAAACGAAAATAGAAAAAGAAAAAAAAGATATGAGAAAGGAAAAAAAAGAAAATGAAAAAGCAAAAAAAAAAAGAGAGAAATAGAAGAGAGAAAATATAGTGGAAAGAAAAAAATGAAAAAGAAAAAGAAATCAAAATAAAAAAATAAAATGATAAGAAAATAAGATGAAAGAAAACTAACAAATAAAAAAGGTAGAGATATAAGAGAGTGAAAGACAGTAATGATATTTTATTTTGAAATCTTGAAGATGATGGAGATAATTATCTTCAAATATGAAAAAGTAAAAAAACGAAGAAAAATAGAAGAAAGAAATAAAAAAATGAAAATAAAATAAAATAAATAAAATGATAAAAAAAATAAGATGAAAAAAAAAACGTAAAAGATATGGTTATATTTAGGAAAGTGAAATAGTGGAGTGAAAATAGAAAAATGTAAAGTTGTGAGAGTAAAACATGCACTTGTCTA
>NW_025888155.1:0-9504 GCF_002878395.1 Capsicum annuum | reverse complement strand
TTTATTTATTTATTTATTTATTTATTTATTTATTTATTTATTTATTTCTTCATCTAGCATAACTGATTAACTACTCAACTATTTTAATTATTGAGTTAAAATAGAATTTTATTGTTGAACAAGGTTATAGATTCATATTTTCTTTTCTTTTGAATTAAATTACGTGGGTCATATAAAATTATCGAAAAATATGAATCAATTATTTTTATAATATTAGTTATAAATATATTTATTTATTTATTAATATATTTTTAATAAATAACATATGTATCTTGAATATCAATTTAGTATCATTTATAAGGGTTAGTTGCTATCAAATACGAGTCTTACTTTTGACATGGTGGACACAGGGGCGACTCAAGCACTTTGGTGGCCTAAGACGAAAATTGAATGGAGGTCTTCAATTTTTAAGAAAAATAATATATTTTCTTATAAAGTCTATATTTTTGATATTTTGAAATGCAAAGTTGTTAATATTTTTGTATAGTTGATTTCTTCTAATAACTTTTTTTAGTTAATATAACTAATGCATTTAATCTTTCTTGAGCCAAGTACTTTAAAGTTTAAATACATCAAATTTCTAATAACTATTTACTTTTTTATAAGAAGTTTTTTTTTCTACGAATAGTACTTAATAATTTTTTTTTTATGAAAAGCCTATAATCTATTATTATGAAAAAAAAAAAATGAGGCCCCTCAAATTTGGGGGCCTAAAGCGGTTGTTTATTTTTTAACTATGTAGAGCCAACCCTGGGTGGACATCAACACATTATAACAATCATAAAACTCATAGAGTTCATGTGTGCCAATCTAGTTAACAACAATCCTAAAAAGTCTTCCGCTAATGTTGTGGGGGGCTTATGCTCTCATGTTACGTCAATTTGATAACTTGTGAATTATCATTTATATATGTTATTAATACGACCTCTAATTATTAATTATGTATAAATTATTTTTTTATAGTCGTGCTGTCCGAGCCAACTTATAATAAATTTAAACTATATATTTAAATGATTTGAATAATAACAACAGTCAAAAATTCAAACACACTTTAGACATAATAGACGTCGACACATTATAGAATCCTAAAAATTATACAGTTCACATGTGTTGACCCTAGTTAACAACAACTCGAGATATCAAGACGCATTAGTGTTGTAGCCTTAGACCATTAGGTTATGCTGATTTGATAATTTGTGAATCATTACTGATAATTTTTATGATTATGTCCTTTACTTAAGAAATTTTATTAAATATTTTATTTAAATAAATTTAAATTTTATTTCAATAATTTGTAAATTTAATTTCAAAAATATTTCAATATCGACAGTCAAAATTCAAAATACTTTAAACATGGTAGACATCGGCATATTATAAAAAATGTATAGTTCATATATTTTGATCCTAGTTAACAACAACTCATGAGAGTCATGCATTGATGTTTTCGTCTTACGTCCTTATGTTACGTCGATTTTATAATTTACAAATTATAATTTATATTTGTTATTAATATGATCTCTAATTAAGTAATATTATATTTAAATAAATTTAAGCCATATATTTAGATAAATTTTAAATATAATTTAATATATTTCATTAACGACGGTCAAATTTCAAATCATTATACACATAATAGATATTGACACATTATAGAAATTGTGAAAATCATAAAATTCACATTTGTGGACCCTAGTTAACAACAACTAAAGATATCAAGACACATTATTGTTGTAATTTTGTACCTATATATTACGGTAATTTGATAACTTGTGAATATTACTTATATTCACTATTAATATATCCTCTAATTAAATAGTTTTAATTAATTATTATATTTTAATAAATTTAAATGATATTTAAATAATTTATAAGTCTAATTTGAAAATATTTCAATAATGATAATCAAAATTCAAAATATTTTAGACGTGATAAACATTAACACATTATAAAAATCATATTTTTCATATTTGTTGAACCTAGTTAATGTTTTAAGAAAAACACTTTTGTGTTAAACTTTGGAATGAAATGACTTTTATATAATAAATAAATAAATAAATTTCTGTGATAAATTCAAAATTTATATTTTACCACTGATGACCTTCATCCAAAAATATTTTAAAGAATTATGATCAATATATAATAAAATTAGTTTTAAATTTCGATAAAAAAAAGACTAAAGAGAAACTGAGGGAGAAGGACGAAAAGGGAGGGTGTGATTGGATAGAATGTGAAATTAACGTGGGTCTCCCATTTTAAAATTAAATAAATATTCCTCTTTCATATTTAATGATAGTCATAATTTATTCAACATAAATTTTAGTTACATTTAACTTCTTGAATTTAGAATATAGTAAAGATTTTTTTTTTTTAAATGTAAAAGATTAGTATAGTCTTTATACATTTATGATCATTTTTGGGCCAAAATATTATGGAAAAAATATGTACTCTAATTAAATATTTCTACTAATTATTATATGTAAATATATTTAAATAATTTTTAAATTTTTTAAGTCTAATTTGAAAATATTTCAACACTGGCAATTAAAATTCAAAATACTTTAAATACAATAAATGCTGACACATTATAAAAATTATATTGCTCATATTTATCAACCCTAACTAATGTTTTTAAAAAATGTGATAAACTTTAGAATTGAATGACTTTTATATAATAATAAATTTATTATTATGATAAGTTCAAAATTAGTTAATCATAGATGAACTTTTTCTAATAATATTTTAAAGGAAGATCAATATATTAATAATCGTTGATGAACTTTTCTAAAATATATTTTAAATAATTATGATCAATGTAGTAATAAAACTAGTTTTAAATTTTGATTTAAAAAAAAAAAAGACTAAATTGAAGATTGAGGGAGAAGGATGAAAATGCAATGGGTGAAGTTAGGTTGATCTCATATGCTAAAGTTAATTTAATAATTTTTCTTCACATTTAATGATAGTGATAACTTATCCCACATAAATTTTGGTTGTATTTAATATTAAAAAATTACTTATTTTTTATTTAAAGAAAAGGTTAGTATGATTTTTTGTATATTTATGATCATTTTATGGCCAAAGAATTATGGTCATTTAGCAAGTTCCTTTGTAAATTAGACAAGTAAAACGAGATGAACCTATACCAACTACGAAACTAGGATGTCATAATGGAACTAAATAAACAATGGTAATGAAAGTGCAAGAAATTCAGAAAGAGAATCCAATCAATGGCCAATAAACTCAACTTGGTGTCATTTTGAGTGAAAAACAATGTACAAGGACCATAAGGAATCTTCCTTGTTCATTGAATATGGAGTACTAGTGATGCCTTATGAAAAATTGATAAGTAGCAAATTTAAGTTCATAATTAAGTATCATAATCATAGTTTTATAATTATTTGAAATAGTAATTTGTAAATGTATTTAGTGCGCAAGAAAATATTAAATACATATATAAATACAGTTAATTATCTTATTTTTAGGTAATAACTTGAGTTTAAAAGACAAGAATTTCAGCTTTCTTAAATCACGTTCACCCAATTAATTAAAGATTGTATTTTTAAAATAGAATTTTTTTAATGAGTTTCAAAACTCAAAATAAATTTGAATGCTTAAAAATATATTTTTCTGTTTCTTCTTTTTAAGTTTTGTCCTTCGTGTTTTTTATTTATCATTTTTACTATTTCTTTTAATCTTTGCAATTTTTTGTATTTTTTTCATTTTTAGTTTTCTTTTTAATTTTTTACATTTTTTTCTGTGCACTTTTTTGTATTTTTTTCTTTATTGTTTTAATTTTTCCCTTTTTGTTTTTTAATTTTTTTGCTCTTTTTTTGTTGTTGTATTTTATATTTTAGATATTTTTTTATATTTTATATTTATTTATAATCAATTATATATTTTAAATTAATGTATTTTATATTTGGATATCTTATTTGTGAATATGCATAATTTATCATTTGTATTTATGTACAAATAAGTATATACATTAATTGTCTTTGTATTTGCTTGAGTTTAACATATACAAATATACAATATACCATTTAATACAAATGTAGTGTAAGTATTTGTATGTCAAATTTATCATTCGTATTTTTATATACATAAACATGTATCATTTATATGTGTATGGTTCAAGTTGTATAAACATGTATCATTTGATACAAATATAACATTTGTATTTATATAATTTATCATTTGTATTTGTATTGTTTAATTTGTATCAATAAAATACAATTCACATCAATGATTATAAACACAAGTGTTCCTAGAAAGAAAAATAACCATTCTTTTTCACTTGTTTTAAAAATACAAATGATGCAATCAACTACAAATTCAAATAAGAATAAATGAAATTACAAATACAAATAAATATACGGTCAACTTAGAATACAAATACAAAATATTTTTTCTAAAAATGCAAGTGCATCGATGAAAATAAAATAAAAATAAAATCACAAGATAAAAATACAATATGTAGTCAACAATAAAATACAAATACTAAATAATTTTTTAAAATACAAGTGCGAATTATATAAAATACAAATGATAGTGCGAACTATAAAATACAAATACAAGTGCGAGCAATAAAATATAAATACAAGCGCAAACTATAAATTACGAATACAATTGTATCAACGAATATAAAGTATAAATAATGATGTGAATACAAATACAACAAATGATTATGGTGTTTTCATTATCATCCATGACTTGACTTGTGCTCGACGTAGTTATATTTTCTGAAAATTCAAAGAAAATACAACCCAAAAGAAAATGAGAAATAAAAAATAAAAAAATAAAAAATAAAAAATAGAAGGGTAAAAAACAAAAACAAAAATAAAAAGAGAAAGAGAAAAAACAAAAAAGGAAAACCCCAAAAGAAAAATAAGTGAAAAAGAAAAAAAGAAGAAGAAAGAGAAGTAGAAACTAGAAATAGAAGAGTACAAAAAAAAAAGCGAAAAGAAAGAAAAAAAAAGAAAAAAAGAAAGAAGAAAACGAAAATAAGATAAGAAAAATAAAAATATGAGAAAAAATCAAAAAAAAAAAAAACTTAATAAGGAAAACCGAAAAAGGAAAAAAGAGAAAAAAAAGTGAAAAGAAAAAAGAAATTAAAATAGAAAAAAATCACAACAATAAAAAAAAATGATGAAAAAAACTAACAAGAAAAAAAAGAGGAAAAAAAAAAAGGTTAGAGATATAAGAGAGAAACAAAGAAAAATAAGACAGGATGAGGAGCCACTAAAAATATGCTAGTATTGGTATTCCACATAATTTTTTTAATTATTGCTATCCAACATGATTTTTATAAAATGTTGTTATTTAGCTTAATTATAAACTTAAATTTGTTATTTCTTTATGAAAAAATTACAGAAAATAGTATACTTAAGACTATAATTACAATAAATAGCAACACTTTTGTAAAATTACAGTTTATAGCAAGAGAACATTATTTTACTCATTAACTAGACAAGTGCATGTTTTACTCTCACAACTTTACATTTTTCTATTTTTACTCCACTATTTCACTTCCCCAAATATAACCATATCTTTTACCCTTTTTTTTTCATCTTATTTTTTTATTATTTTATTTTATTTATTTTATTTTCATTTTTTTACTTCTACTTTATTTTCTCTCTTCTATTTTTCTTCGTTTTTTTACTTTTTCATATTTGAAGATAATTATCTCCATCATCTTCAAGATTTCAAAATAAAACATCATTACTGTCTTTCACTCTCTTATATCTCTACCTTTTTAATTTGTTAGTTTTCTTTCATCTTATTTTTTTTATCATTTTATTTTTTTATTTTGATTTCTTTTTCTTTTTCATTTTTTTCTTTCCACTATATTTTCTCTCTTCTATTTCTCTTTTTTTTTTCCTTTTTCGTTTTCTTTTTTTTTTTCTTCTTTTTTCTTTTTTTTTTTTTTTTACTTCTCTTTTTTTCATTTTTTTCTTTTTGTTTTTTTTTACTCTCCCATCTCTAACTTTTATTTTGATAAGACAAATATGTATATTACATACACATATTCAGAAAACGTACAAAATATATAGTCATACAGATCTGGATATGTATTTACAATACAAAACATACATATGTATCTGCATATGCATTTACAGAAATACATATCTCATTCATATGTATATATAAACATATAGAACAAAAAATATCTATAACACAAAGGACTACTATATACATATAGGTAATCAGAAAATACATGATACATATCTTAAACAGTAAAAAATACAAATAACTATATATGTTACCATCTAGAATGACATAGAACAGTTCAAAGACAAATTCAACACCGTACAAAAATACATATAAATATGTATTTATATATACAAAATACAAATACATGCACATACCCCCAAAAAATTTATAATACATTTTTGACATAATACATCTGTCTAATTGCGCTTGAACTACACATTTCTTCTTGTTCATGTAGACACCACAAATATTCTTATGACAAAAAATCATGTACTGCTCCTTTGATAACATCGCCTTAATACGTTCTTCAATATCACTGACTATGTGACATTCTATAGGTGGTGCGAACCTTGGAAGTACTCTTGCCATGAATATATGATCACGCAACACCTATGGAACCAAATAATGATATAAATTTATATTACATGTACTTTTCATAAAGAGTAAATACATTAAATCACTCCTGAACTTGTGAACAAAACTTACTATAGACCATAAACTAATCGGGCAATTATATACCCCTCTTAATAACTTTAAAGTGAATTTCTTAACCCCTCGAATTGCTGACTTGGCAAATTCTGTAAAAATCTGTGGGTAAATGGCCCAAAAAACATAGAAAAAGTGGGGCCCACCTTTTAAATTTTATAAATTCTCTGTCTCTCGGTACAATGAGAAGGAGTTTACTATGGTTAGTGCAGTGAGATTTGTGGAACTAATCATGCCTTTATGCCGATCGTCGTGGAAGTTGTTCCTAGGAAAGATTATGGGTCTCAGGTATCCAATCAATTAATCCCATAAAGCGCGGAAGCTTAAGCGGAAATGAAAGAGGAGGTTGAGGGAAGCCACTAAATTGAGGGCTTCACTCACTCGCTCTAACGCTCTTTTAGTAGACAGCGAGTGCAGCTCTAAGGTTTTTCATATTCGGTGGAAGGCAGGCTGAAAATCTGCCCCAACCAAGTGAAACTAAGGGTCTGAAAGAGTTCACGATCTGATCTATGGGGTCCTCAGCGGACGACTAAGAATGTCCATTAAAAAGAGCGGGCCAATGGGGTCGTTTTTCAAGAACGAATAGAACGATCTAAAGGGGTTATGCAACCTAGAGAGATGACCATATCTTTTTGATGAATGTGGTGTCGAGGTTCGGTTTATTTGGAAAAGAGGTCAAAGATTATATGAAGAGTGATGTCATCAAAATCACAGTTTATGATTACAATCATAAAAAGAGACAAATAAGTCTCAGAGTTCCTACAGATAATAGTGATCGTAGGAAGACAGAAGTCTCAACCTTCATCAACTTCATCCATCAGAAGGATGCCTATATTGTGATGCTTGGAGTAGAGAAAATGCTGCGAGCGGGAGGACCAATATATACAGTACACGACAACTTATTGTATTGCAAATTTTGGATAAGGAACAATCCTTTCTTATTCGTTGATGCCAGTCTAAAAATCCGTACTTGTTGATTAAATTTTGGATTTCTATCTTGAAGCTTAAGGGCAAAGGGAAATTCATCTTTGGATCAATAAAATAGTTGAATTAGCCTTGATGCAAGAAGAAACCTCTTATTAAAATGACTTTAGGAAGTGCCTAAACTTTCTCCTTCGATCTGATCCTTTCTGTGGATTAGAATGCTTGGTACTTTGTAGTTGTACATAAGCAAAGTATTGAAAATCGTATTTTATCTTTTTATTTCTAACCATCGGGAAGATTCATCCTATATTATTTCTAGATTATTCCAGCAAATAGCAGAATCGTGGCTAGGGAACTATACTAGTAACCTACGCAATTTATTGTAGAAATTTTTACGATCAATGATTGGACCATGCAAACTAGAAATGCTTTTTCTTGGCTAAAGAAATAGATTACTCGATCTATTTTCGTATCGCTCATGATATATATCTTAACTCGGACATCCATTTCAAGTGCATATCCCATTTTTGTATAGCAGGGTTATGAAAATCCACGAGAAGCGACTGGGTGTATTTGTCATGCCTCAAATCCTATTGCGGCAGACTGACACCCGTAACCGAGGAGGCCCGAGAGAACCAGCTCATAATCTTATACTTCCCATACATACCTCTATGACAACCCGAAATTCGAATAGCATCATATCGCATATAAAAGGAAATAATCACCTGTATAAGCTCGAGCACACATATATATGTATATACAATACTTGGCCGTTGGAGCCATTACGTTTATTAACAAAACACCACCTTGACTGTACATTAGGTCTACAAAGCCTCTAGACAATACACAGAGTTTAACTAAGACCGGGACACACCCCACCATATAACTAACTTCTATATAATACCAAAAGTGACTGGATATGACACGGAAAGCCCCGAAGCAAACTGGAGCTCACCAAAAGTAGCTGGATATACTGGCTCCTACTTGTACGGTGTATGAGCTGAGGTACCTGTGCCTGCAGCATGAAATGCAGGTCCCCCGTGGGGGACGTCAGTACGAAATATGTACTGAGTATGTAAAGTTGTAGTAATCACATATGATATAGGAGCTCAATAGAAATCAGAAACAAGTGAATAAATCGTAATAGGAGTGGACTACACTTACTAAAACTTGTGACAACCTGTACATTGTATTTATTCAATCACTTTACCTTCGTTCTTATCATTTTTGTAATAATTACTGTACTGTACTGTGACCATTAGGCTGCCTCCAGTACATATCAACTGGGATCGACCCATGATAGGCTTATGCCCCTGGGATACCACCCATAAACACATAAATAGGGATCGACCCATGATAGGCTTATGCACCTGGGATACCACCCGATAAGAGAGAACTTCCATCACTTAGTTCAATTAATCTTTGAGATTGTTATTTCAGTCGCCACTATATTTTTGATACTTTGAAACAATGATTCATCAATAAAAGACATATAAATAGACCATCAATGAAATAACAATGAAGTAAGAACTCATTGGCGCATCAATGAAGTGTTTTGAAGTCATCAATGCCATAACAATGAAGTAGGAACTTATTGGTATATCAATGAAATATTTTGGAGTCATTAATAGCACATGGATCTTGTTTGAGTAATCGGATACCTTCTGACATTCATTAGTGTAATAAATATATAAGATTTTGAAGACAAGTAAGTATTGGAATGTCTTGACATCTTGTAGGGTGGAAACAAGTTCATTGGTAGCGTAGGACATCATACAAAACCATTATGGATTACATGTTATTGAATAACTTTGGAAACCTTCTTAATAGAACAATTATTCACTTTCATGCCAAAGATATGGTATAGAGTATGCTTTACATACC
>NW_025888154.1:0-1120 GCF_002878395.1 Capsicum annuum | reverse complement strand
TTTATGTACATTCAAGTAGCGCAGATCTAGGGGGTCTCGAAGTTCATCTGAATCTCCTCGACAGAAAATTACATTATATATATAAGGTATTTTCTGTATATTTTATGTATAGGTATTGATTTTGAATCTCATAGACATAAAATTATTGGTTGATTCAATGGTTTAGAGGGTTCAAAATTCACCTTTGAGGTTCCAAATTTGAGCTACAAACATTTTATTTTTATTTTCAAACCGTTATAAAAATTTTGAATGCGACCCTACATCCAAGCATAAACACTATTCCAAATATATATATACGGCCTGTTCGTTACTCACCTAGCTGACTATGGCATTGAATTTTTTTCTTGTATGAGGACTCTTTACGCACTGAGACTTTCTTTGAAAAAAGCAGAGACCTTGCCTCTACTTTTATCGTAGATAGCTAATATGAGTAGGAAATATTTTCAAGAAATGAATCGAATTTTTCAATTGTAATAAGCCTTTCTTAGCGCGCTTATCTTCTGCTAGTAGCGAGGTGGCAAGGCCATGTTGTTCAGTTGGAAGCCTAAGCCAAGAAGGTATGAAAGAAGTGACGGGCCCCTTTAGAAGATGGGGGCGACTTTCTTGTGGTAGTATATATATGTACACTAGTTTAACCGAACGTGCTTCGCACATGTAACGTTTAATTATTTAAAATTCAATAGTTTTGTCTATTGCGTAGATTTTAATGAATAGTAAAAAGTCAAATCACTTTACAAAGATCCTTCACACTTTAACAATAATATACACCTAAACATATATTTTAGTCTAAGCACAAACACATACACACACACACACACACACACACACACACATATATATATATATATGTAAATATTAGGCCAAATAACTCGTTGGACCTTTGTACTTGTTCGAATTTGTAAAGTGAACACTTATCCTTTTTTCATCTGAACTCCTAAACTCATCAAAACATAATATTTTAAACCCCTCTAGCTGTTAACCAAGTCTATGTGGCACAAAATCAGTTGAGTTAAACGAAATGCGTGACTGCACACACATGGGTGCGAGTGAGGGTCAATTTTTGATCATTTTTAATTAAAACAATTAAAAGGTAAAAGAAAAGCCAACCCCCCCCCCCCCC
>NW_025888153.1:0-1219 GCF_002878395.1 Capsicum annuum | reverse complement strand
AGAAAGTAAAATCCTATTTTTCAGGAGGGTCCTGAACAGAAAGTAAAATCCATTTTTTAGAAGGGTCCTGAATAGAAAGTAAAATCCAATTTTTTAAGAGGGCCATGAACAGAAAGTAAAGTCCCACTTTTCAGGAAGGTCCTGAACAGAAAGTAAATTCTTATTTTTCAGGAGGGACCTAATTAGAAAGTAAAATTCAATTTTTCAGGAGTGCCCTGAATAGAAAGTAAACTCCCATTTTTCAAGAGGGTCCTGAACAGAAAGTAAATTCATATTTTTCAATAGGGTCTTGAGCAGAAAGTAATGTCCCAATTTTTAGGAGGGTCTTGAACAGAAAGTAAAATTCCATTTTCCAAGAGGGTCCTGAACAGAAAGTAAAGTCCCATTTTTCTGGAGGATCCTGAATAGAAAGTAAAGTCTCATTTGTCAGAAGGGTCTCTCTAATAGAAAGTAAAATCCCATTTTTCAGAGGGATCCTGAACAAAAAGTATATTCCATATTTCAGGAGGGTCCTGAACTGAGAGTAAAATTCCATTTTTTAGAAGGGTCCTGAACAGAAAGTAAAGTCTCATTTTTCAGGAAGGTCCTGAATGAAAATTAAAGTCCCATTTTTTCAGGAGAATCCTGAATAAAAGATAAAATCCCACTTTCAGGAAGATCCTTAACAGAAAGTAAAATCCCATTTTTAAGGAGAGTCCTGAGCATAAAGTAAAATCCCATTTTCTAGGAGGGTTCTAAACAGAAGTAAAATCTCATTTTTTAGGAAAGAGCTGAACAAAAAGTAAAATCCCATTTTTAAGGGGGCACCCTAAAAAAACTAAAATCCCATTTTTCATGAGTGTCCAAAATAGAAAGTAAAATCCCATTTTTCAAGAGGGTCCTGAACTGAAAGTAAATCCCATTTTTCAGGAGGGTCTTGAAAAGAGAGTAATATCCCATTTTTCAGGAGAGTCCTAAAGAGAAAGTAAATTCCCATTTTTATAAGGGTGCTGAACTGAAAGTAAAGTCCCAATTTTAAGGAGGGTCTTGAACAAAAAGTAAAATTGCATTTTTTAAGAAGGTCGTGAATAGAAAGTAAAGTCTCATTTTTCAGGAGGGTCCAGAACAGAAACTAGTCCTATTTTTGTGGAGGGTCCTAAACAGAAAGTAAAATCCCATTTTTCAGGAGGGTTCTGAACTGAGAGTAAAATCCCATTTTTGAGGAGGGTCCTGAACAGAA
>NW_025888152.1:0-6147 GCF_002878395.1 Capsicum annuum | reverse complement strand
AGATCACTGGCCGAGTGATTATAACTCAACCCGAGCACACGTGAACATTGTTCATCTTGTGACCGATGACTTGACATCTTTGGCGACATTTTTCCAATCTTCTATTGATTGACAACAAAAGAGTAAATAGCACCCTGTTAAAGTATGATCCCTAATGATTGCCTATTTGTGGAACAAGTAAGTATATGTCAACAAGTAAAAACTGAACACAGTAATTTTTACGTGGAAAACACCCGACTCAAAAAGGTGTAAAAAATCACGACCTGTAGCTCTACAGGATTTAACCCCAATCTTCACTATAACTTTGAGCCTAAAAAATCAACACAATTACAAGACTTCTTGTAAACAAGGAATTAAAACTTCTAACTCCTATTACTACAAAAACACAAATATTCCCAAGATAAGTGTTCCCAAGTTTTCGAGTTCCCTAACTTGAAGACGTGATTCCTAACTCAGTTTATAGAATACTGAGACTAGAACAATTTACTCATTACAACTCAAGAACCTTCCTATTACAAGCAGTCTAAAACATACTAAGTAAGAACTAGGTTCTTCTTCAAGTTGGTGAACGATTTTTGCTGATTGTTGATTTTCTTATCTGTGCATGAGTGAGTTATTTGAATGCAGCTTGTCGTCTATATATAGATGCTCCCTCAGATGCAGTCCTTTTTCTTCTTTACTTGTATCTTCTGTAGGACTCTTTCAAGTAACTCACTTCTTGTTGTAACCATCTCACCTTCTTCTAAATTGAGTAGGATTCTTTTGCATTATCCTTCTGCCTTGTAGACTTCTTGATCTACTCAAACTCTAACTGCTCCAATTATCTTCATATAGCCGTGTGAACATCCTTTGCGTATCCATGTGTTGACAGCTTTATGTAATAATATGCACTCCATATGTCCGAAGCAATTTCACTTGTATGGACCAGCTTTGCACAACATGTTTCATTCATCTGTCTATCATTAAAACTTCTCATGCCCTAACAAATTCCCCCTTTTTGATGATGACAAAATTATCAGCACAGTATTTCAAAGAACCTGACATACTCAATAAGAAATTAAATAAAAGGATCACAGTAGAATGAAACAGGTTAGATCAGTTGAGTTATAAGCATTGTATAATCTTACTTCTCCGTTTTGACATCATTGAAAAGCTCAGCCAATAAGTGAAAAAACTGTGTAATAATCCATGGCCACTGGGGAAATCACTAAAACAAGCAAGAGTCAGAGCAAGAGATAGCTAAGCATCGAATTAAACAGAAGTAGATCAAGTGAGGCAAAAAAAGTCCATTTCATGTACAAAAACAGATACAATTATCATTATCCAGTAAGACCAAAAAGAGAAACAAAGTGGACCAAGAAGCAGGAAAGAAGAGAAAAAAACTAAGGGACGAAGGAAGAGTTTATTTTGAGAAGGTAGAAGGGATAAAAGACGTCAACGATCAAATGATAGCAACATTTTCTGTTCTTTCCTTCTCCAAGGTGGTTGTGAGGGAAGTAATTTGAGCTTTAAGAGCCTTTGTTTCATCTTTATGAATAGCCTTGGCAGCCTCCAATGCAGCCTGTGCAACCTCCAGCTCACCCTGCTTTGCCTCTAAGGCATTTTGCAACTTCTGCATAGGGTTGTCTGCATGTCTCATAGCAGCAGGTAACATAGCATGGTTCACTTGTCCAATTACATCCTTAGTTGTCTGTAAGGACCACACCTTGACAGAGACACGAAAATCATCAAACACAGGGGCAAGCCAGAACTGATAGGGCAGAGCATGACCATTTTTATCTTTGATGAGTACCCTTTGCATATGCTTAATGATGAGTTGGGGAAGGTCTATTGGAATCTCAGAATCTAATAGTTCTATTAAGGTAAGATCAAGAAAGCTTGCAACTATGCGCCTCTCCTGCCTGGGTAAGATCATTTTGTGGACCATATCAAAATACAACTGATAGAGAGAAGACATCTCATTTTTCAGCACCCTACGATGAGAAGGAAGGAGAGGATTTCCAGAAAATTTTCTGCAAATATCAAGGGCGGATGGAAGATTGTCAAGAGGAGGCAAAGATCCTTTGACATAGTGACCCCAACCTCTAGTAGGAACACTTAGAATTCTACGCAAATCAGCAGGATAAAGATTGATGAGTTTTCCATGAACAGAGGTTGAGATCATGTCCCCTATCACAACTCCATGTGTATAAAATTCATACACTTCATCTTTTCCAAACCTTCGTTGATGATTACCTTGAAGAAGCAAGGATGACCACCCCTAAGCACCCAATTTGGAGACCAAAGTATCCATAGGACCCCCAAAACCAGTGACAACCCTACCTCTAACCATTTTTAGTTTCTGAAAATACAGAACATGGTTTGGCTGAGAAGCTTTATCAGCAGGAGTATCAACAATAATATCAATATCAAAATCATTAGGAGGTACAGAAAAGCGTCAGGAAGATAGTCTAAATCTGAGTCAGATGAGATAGAAAGACCAGGTGTGGGGACCTGTTTCTTCTGAAGTGAAACAGATTTTGGAGAATCTTTAGAGGGAGTAGAGGCTTTTCCAGTAGAGGCTTTGACAGTAGATTTTGAAGATGAGGAGGCTTTGGGAATGAGAGGGGGGACATTTTACAAGAGTGATATGGTTTTGATGTTTTAGCTATGGTATGCTTCTGCTTCAGCTTTCTCTTAGAGCGAATGAGGATGTCAGGAGAGAAATCACATGGGGGAGGAGAAGCATTAGGTACAACTCATTTCTTTTTACTTGACCTAAGTTCCTCTTCCAAACAAACATCTTTCTGTTGTTTTCTTTTCCGAGTATGTGGAGTTCAAGATGGAGTAATGATAGGAGAAGAGTGTTCAGGAGTATCATCATCGACGTCAATGACGATAAATGAGGGTTTTCATTTCAGAGTTGATCTTGAACATCTAGGAATAAGGTTAGAAATTGGAATGTCATCTCAATCAAGGATTTGAAGAGGAGCTACTAATAGTGGTAAGGTTTCTGGAAAGAGTGAGGGTTTGAAGAAAGAATGAGAGAAGGGGTATGGTAAGGTCTTGAAAAATGGGAAATCAGATAGGTTGAGAAGGATTTGGGGTTGGATAAGTGAGGGTAAATTGATGTTTGGGTGGAGAATAAGTTGTGTAGAAGGATTAATGTCAGATTTTGTGGAAGGAGGAGAGGAAGAAGATACCATAGTATGGTAAATATTCAGAGGTTGAAGGAGAAGTGGAGATAGGAGAGAAAATAAGAGGCATATTTAAGAAGAGTGAGAAGGAAGTTGAATGATGAAGGGACTGTGAATTTGGAGAAACGTGATGATGTAGAGGTTCAGTACGGATGGGAAAGGTCTGGTATCCTTTTGAAGGAGATGACTGTTTGGTTTTGGCGGTTTTAATCATTATAGAGAGAACCATGTAGATGACCTGTTTCTCTTCATACTGCTATGGAAAACAATAATCATACCTGTGTTTGATTAGTCCATGTCCACTCTTGTCCTGATGATCCATCTATCTAAAAATAACACATAGATATATCACATTGCTTTAAATCTTGGAATTAGGACACAACTAAATGTGTAAGACTAAATTAATCAACAATCACTCAAGCATAGCATATTATAGTCAATCATTGAAGGAGATTTATACAATTTTAATCATCCCCAATGCTAACCTATTTTTTTTCAAAATGTTCCCTACTCAAAGCCTTAGTGAATATATCAACAGTTTGTTCCTCAGTTAAACAAAACATAATTGATATATTGCCTTTTTCAACATTGTCTCGAAGGAAGTGATGACGGATATCAATATGTTTGGTTCTTTTATGTTGGACAGGATTTTTGGCTATGTTTATAGCACTTGTGTTATAACAAAAAATGGGAACACAACCTACATCTACCCCAAAATCCAGAAGTTGTTGTTTGATCCATAACAATTGAGCACAGCATGACCAGCGGCAACATATTTAGTCTCAGCAGTTGACAAAGCTATTGAATTTTGCTTCTTTGTGGACCAAGTAATCAAACATGATCCTAAGAAGTGTACCCTGTAGTGTTTTTCCTGTCCACCAAATATCCTGCACAATCAATATCAGAGTATCCTACCAAATTAAAGTTACTACCTTTGGGATACCACAAACCAAGATCACTAGTTTCTTTCAAATATCTGAAGATTTTTTTTACAGACTTCAGATTGGATTCTTTTGGATTTGCTTGAAACCTTGCACACAGTCCTACACTAAACACAATGTCAGGTCTGCTTACTTTGAGATACAATAAGGACCCTATCATACCTCTATACAGTTTTTGTTCTACATCAGAACCTGTTTCATCCAAATCAAGTTTTATGGCAGTGACAATGGAAGTACTTATTTCTTTAGTTTCCTCCATGGAGAATTTCTTGGGAAGCTCTTTAACATACTTTTATTGGTGGATCATTGTTCTTGATGCTGACTGTTTTATTTGAAGACCCAGGAAGTAATTCAAATCCCCCATCATGCTCATTTTAAACTCACAACTCATGAGTTTAGCAAAGTCATGAGTCATATTCATGTTGGTTGAGCCAAAAATAATATCATCCACATATACCTGCACAACTAACAAATCCTTTTCATTAGTTTTTAAGAAAAGGGTATTGTCAATTTTACCTCTAATGTGTTCATGCTCCAGCAGAAACTTTGATAATCTCTCATACCAGGCCCTTGGTGCTTGTTTCAACCCATACAAGGCCTTATCCAGTTTGTACACATGATTTGAAAACTCTCTGCTTTTAAATCCTGGAGGTTGCTTCACAAAAACCTCTTCTTTGAGAATACGATTTAGGAATGCACTCTTCACATCCATCTGGTACAAAATAAAATCCATGTAAGAAGCAAAAGCAACCAGCAATCTTATGGCTTTAAGTCTTGCCACAAGAGCAAAAGTCTCATCAAAGTCAATTCCTTCTTCTTGGTTGTATCCTTGAACCACCAATCTTTTCTTGTTTCTTATGACTGTTCCATACTCATCAACTTTATTTCTGTACACCCATTTAGTCCTAATGACTGATCTATCTTTTAGAAGAGGAACTTAATGCCATACTTTGCTTCTCTCAACCTGAATCAATTCATCTTGCATGGCTATGATCCAATCAACATCAAGCAATGCTTCACTTACTTTCTTTGGCTCTATTTCTGACAAGAATGCCTTGAATGCACACATACTTCTCAATCCAGATCTTATGGTGATTCCAGAAGTGAGATCAGTAAGTACATTCTCAATGGGGTACGAACCTTGATACTTGTATCCTTTTAGGATCAAGCCTAGTGAGCTGCTTGAATCACTGCTAATGTTCTAATGTGAAGCAGTTGATGGCTCAGTTCCCCACTGTGCCTTCAGCTTGGTTAGTCTTAACACAAAACTCATCAAAAATCACATGCATGCTTTCTTCAACACAGTTGGTTCTGTTGTTTAAAACTCTGTAAGCCTTACTATGAAGTGAATAACCTAAAAAGATTCCCTCATCACTTTTGGCATCAAATTTTCCCAAATTATCCTTACCATTATTATGTATGAAACATTTGCAACCAAAAGTTCTAAAGTGAGAAATGTTAGGCTTTCTACCTTTTAGTAATTCATAGGGAGTCTTTTCTAACAAGGGTCTGATTATGAATCTGTTTGTGATATATGTTGCAGTACTTAGTGCCTCAGCCCATAAGTTTTTGGCAATATTTCCTGCGAGCATCATTGTTCTAGCTATATCTTCCAAGGTTCTGTTTTTCCTTTCCACCACTCCATTTTGTTGTGGAGTTCTAGGAGCTGAGAAGTTATGATCTATTCCATTTGATGAACAAAAATCTAAGAATTTTGTATTCTCAAATTTTGTTCCATGGTCAGACCTTATGGAAACTAATAAAGTGCCCAGTTTCTTTTTTATTTTCTTAATGAAGATTTCAAAGACATCAAAGGCATCTTCTTTAGAGGCTAGAAACAAAGTTCAAGTGAACCTGGAATAATCATCAACAATTACAAAAATATACCTTTTTCTACCTCTGCTTTGTTGTCTCATTGGTCCACACAAGTCCATATGAACTAGGTCAAGACATTTGGTAATGCTAACATGGTTCTTTGACTTAAAAGAGGATTTTACCTGCTTCCCCCTTACACATGCACTACATAACTT
>NW_025888151.1:0-1753 GCF_002878395.1 Capsicum annuum | reverse complement strand
TTATATTTATATTATTTTAGAAGTTATATTTATCCTCCAATATGAAGCAACAATACAAGCTTAATTAACATAATTTTAATTTTATATTCATTGAATGTTACTACCGTACCAGTGCTAATGATTTAGTAAATTTGTCAAGATTCATAAATAAAGGGACCAGCAGTACGTATATTAAGAGAGTTTATTCGCATCAAATTTTGCCTGTGTTTTTGGGTATAAATAGAACCTACAAAATGTATGGACCTTCATAGAATATATATAACCCCACCTAGGGGTGGCAAATGGGTGGATCAGATCGGATTTGGATGAATTGAATATGAATTGAGCTTAAATGGATTGGATACAATCCACCCATATAATATATAATATATGTTGTATACACCGGATGCGTATAAGTTTTTACCCTTGTATATGCATATCAACTTGACTTTTTTTACTACTACCCCACCCTCCCACCCCTTGCACCCCTCCTCCCATACCCTTTTTTATTTTCTCTTTTTTATCTCTAGCATCTACTTTTCTTTCTTTTTTCCTTATTTTTTTCCTTTTTAGTTTCCTCCTCTTCTTCTTTTTTGCATTTTTTTATTTATTTTTGTTTTTACTTTTTTCTTTCTCATTTTTTTTTTGGGTTGTATTTTATATTTTTGATAAATATGGCTAAGTCGAGTATAAATCATGGATGATGATGAAAATATTTAACTTGGAAAATTACAATTCATATCTTCTCTTTGTCTTTTTTCTCCCCTTTTTTTCCTTTTTAGATTCTTTTTTCTCTTTCTTCTATCTATAGCCTCTATTTCTCTTTATTTTTTCTTCATTTTTTCCTCTCTTCTATCTCTAGCCTCTACTTTTCTTTTCTTTTTCCCTATTTCTTTCCTTTTTAGTTTCCTTTTTTTTGCATTTTATTTTTGTTTTTACTTTTTTTCTTTTTCATTTTTTTCTTTTTTGGTTATATTTTATATTTTATATTTTTTATATTTTTGAAGAACATGGATAAATCGAGTACAAATCATGGATGATGACGAAAATATCATAATCGTTCATTGTATTTATATTCACCATCATTTTTTTATTTTTCCTTTTCTCATTTTTCATTCTTTTTTCTTTTTGATTTTTTTTTTGTCTTTTTGTTTTCTTTTTTCTCCAATTCTTTCTTTTCGCTTTTTTTCTCTCTCTTCTATCTCTAACTTCTAGTTCCCTTTCCTTTTTTTTTTATTTTTGATTTTTTTCTATTTTCATTTTTCTTTTTTTTTTATTTTTAATTTTTTTATGATAATGAAAATACCATAATCGCATATGATTTATATTCGCCCAACATTTATATTTTCTTATTCGTTAATACAATTGTATTTGTATTTGTTTTTTTATACTTCAAGCTTGTATTTATATTTTATAGTTTGCACCATCTTATATATTTTATATAATTCGTACTTGTATTTTAAAGAACTATTTTGTATTTGTAATTTATCATTGACTGTACATTATATTTATATTTTGTGATTTCATTTTGCTTGTATTTGTATTTGTATTCTATTTTATTGATGAACTTATATTTTTAAAAATTATTTTTTATTTATTTTCGTAAGTTGACCGTATATTGTATTTCTATTTATAATTGCATTTATTTAATTTTTTTGTATTTGCATTCGTAGTTAACAATATCAGTTGTATTTTTAAACAATTAAAAAAGAATAGTTACTTTTCCTTATACGAACACTTGTATTTATAAATATATATAAATATATATATATAT
>NW_025888150.1:0-2752 GCF_002878395.1 Capsicum annuum | reverse complement strand
ATCTTGTTGTTGTTAACATAGTTTGTTGTTAGCTGTTTTTAGGTGATAAGCACATCAATACATTGTGTTCTTGTTGTTGTTTGTTGAATCCAGGTGTGGTCTTCAAAAGGGTCCTTAGATCTTTGATCTTGTAGACTGATTTTGAAGTGTGTTTTGTGTTGTCCTTGTAATTCTTGTATCATTTGGTATCAAAGCCATCTTTGATTTTGTTCTAACAAGATCAATCTTGGGCTTGAGAGTTGAAAAAAAAATATAAAAAAAAAGAGTTGAAAAACTGAAAAAAAATTTCAGAAAAGGAGTAATCTGCCCGTTCTTGTTGTTCTTGGCCGAGAAAGTTGTTGTTATTGTTGTTGTCTTGGCCGAGACATGTTTCTTTATGACTAAATCTTGTAGTATTTTGTTGTTTAGAGTGTTTCTAGTGTTGGTTTATTTGTCACCAACACTAAAAAGTGTCCAAATCTAAGCTTGAACTTGAACTTATTGTTGTTGTTAATGTGAACAAAGTGTGGCTGATTTGATGTTGTTGTCATTCTAAGCCTTGAGCGTGTTGAAGGCCTTGTTGTTGTGGAGTTGGGCGTTGGAATTTGTTGTTGTTCTTGGAGAATATTGTTGTTGTTCTTGGTGTTGTTACTGTGTTCTTGTTGTTCTTCACCATTTTCATCTTTTGTTAAAACAAAATGGGAACATTAGATCCACAAAAGGTGAAAGACCAAGTTGTAGTACTTGTTGGTGAAAGACTTGATCACATCACTCAAAAGACTTGACAACCACTTTTCACCTACTTTCCTTGATTTAAGGACCTTGTTTCAAGGAGAAAGTACCAAGAAGATCAAGTCTTGTTTTGAACTTGAAAATGAAGATCCAAGATCAAATTTCCCTCTATTAACCAAATCCACCATTTTCAAATTGTAAATTGGTCAAGACTTGAAATTGGAGAGTAAAATTTTGACAAAACCGAGGCCAATAGTGGACTGCCACATCACTAAATTACTGTTCACATAATATTTTGAGTTCAACTTTTAGATTTCTTAGTTTCATTTTATTGTTTCTTAGTTTTTTTTGTTGGTTTGAACACTAATTGACGACCTAGTAATCTCCTACTAGCTTGTTAGTAAGTTTTTGTGCCCGTTTGTTCGTGTTAGCGTTATTTTGTGCTTTTTTTGTTTTTGAATCGTAGAATTTCTTGGTTCAAGTTCGAACATTATTTCCTTGAGTCTTTAAACAAAGAATCCATTCCGACCAAGGAGTAGACTCACCCCTCGACTCATCACGAACTACAAACCGACTTGCAACACTTGTGAATCCAAGTGTGAAACGATCAAGTGTGTGAGAGTGTGGTGAGGTTGTTTCGAACTAACTTGTGCTTTATTTTGTAGACTTGTTCTTTTTTTTTAGGTGCAATTACGATGGAACCCGCTGCTGCAAGTGCTATTTTGACTAAACTTAAAGCCATTACCCGTCCATGGGAAGTGATAAATGAATGGTTGGATCATATGGGAGTTCCAAGGGAGAAAGTGGGCTACGCGAACACACGTCAAGATAAAGACCGTAGCTCATGTGAGCTACGAGGTAAAAATGTTATCCTTTACACTCATATGAACATAGTTACTATTTTACCTAGTGTAGGAGTGCATGAGTCTTTATTTTGTGATACTCTTGATATTGTTAGGTCACATGAGGAACAAACTCTTGTTGTAGGTCCACAAGCACTAGTTGATCCTTTAGATGACGAAATTGATTCTCCTCGTGAGAATGATTTGTGTCCATGTAGTGCTAGGACTTACAACTTGGCTAAGGTTTCATTACCAAGTGACGAGAGTATTCAGACACTAGTTGACCCTTGTGAAAAATAAGGTGAGTCTACGTTAGTATGTGAATTTCCAACAATTAGTGAGGGTGAGCAAAATGACCAATCGGGCGTAGATGATCTTGATTTGCTTGAATATTTAGAAAACTCGAGTTGTGATTGTCTTTGTGAAGATGATTTTGATTGTGGTCCTTTGGCTTCCCGTGATGGTTTGTACGTATGTGAGGACAACTCTTGTGAAAGAGAAGGTGATATGTGCTTAGAAATGCCATCTACTTTGTCTTTATGTGTTTCTTATGTTGGGCATATTCCTAGTGGAAATTTTGAAACTAGTAGTAAGTGCATGCATGGGAACTTTTTATTTGAAGTTGACTTATAGAACACATTTCTCAACCCTCTTTTAGTTCATGATATTTTCAATAGTGATAAAGAGGGCTTGCTTAATTTCAAGGATGACACCCTAGGGGAAAGTGAGAGTGGCCGAGACCTAAGCCCTTGGTTACGTCTCCCATTCGATCCCGGTAACTTCTTAGGGTGTGAAGGATGGATAGTTGTTGGTCGGTCCACTTGTTTGAGTGATATTTTTATATGTGTTAGATGGAATTTACTTTCAATTAGGAAACCACCCCTTGATGGTGATTCCTTTCGCCACAACTCCTTTGTAATTTTTTTCTAAGTCCCTCGTGATTACAACAAAGGATGCGTGGTTATATCTCAAGTGTTTACCTCCTTGGCATATTGATGTTTTTTATTGTACTAACTCTAACCCTCATGTCATGAGGATGTGTTGCTTGTTTGTCTTCTTTTTGTTCTTGCAAGGTTTGGATTCGAGGTCGAATCTTTTTCAAGAAGGGAAGGATGATACAAGTCACATGGCCACCTTAATTTTTGAAGACATGATTGGAGGTCATCATTTAAAGGCTCAAGACTTGGTCACCCCGAGGG
>NW_025888149.1:0-2033 GCF_002878395.1 Capsicum annuum | reverse complement strand
TCCCATTTTCCAGGAGGGTCCTAAAGAGAAAGTAAAGTCCCATTTTCCAGGAGGGTCCTAAACAGAAATTAAAATCCTATTTTCCTAGAGGGTCCTGAACAGAAAGTAAATTCCCATTTTCTAGGAGGGTGCTGAGCAGAAATTAAATTCCTATTTTTCAGGAGTGACCTGATCATAAGGTTAAATCACATTTTCCAGGAGAGTTCTGAACATAAAGTAAATTCCTATTTTTAGGAGTGTCCTGAAAATAAGGTAAAATCCAATTTTTCAAGAGTGTGCTGAACAAAAGGTAAAATCCTATTTTTCAGGAGAGTCCTGAACATAAGATAAATTGCCATTTTCCAGGAGGGTCCTAAACATAAGATAAAATCCCATTTTTTAGGAGGGTCCTGAACATAAGGTAAACTCTCATTTTACAGGAGGCTCCTGAACATAAGGTAAAATCCCATTTTTTAGGAGGTTCCTGAACATAAGATAAAAATCCTATTTTTCAGGAGGGTCCTGAGCAGAAAGAAAAGTCCCATTTTTCAGGAGGGTCGTGAAAGAAAAGTTAATTCCTATTTTTCAGGAGGGTCCTGAACAGAGAGTAAATTCCCATTTTCCCGGAGGTTCCTGAACATAAAGTAAATTTCCATTTTTTAGGTGGGTCCTGAACATACGGTAAAATCCTATTTTTCAGAAAGGTCCTAAACATAAGGTAAAATCCCATTTTTCAGGAGTGTCCGAAACTTAAGGTAAATTCTTATTTTTCCTGGAGGGTCCTGAACATAAGGTAAAATCCTATTTTTTAGGAGGGTCCTGAACAGAAGGTAAAATCCCATTTTTTAAGAGGTTCCTGAACTAAAGTAAAATCCCATTTTTGAAAAGGGTCCTGAATAAGAGTAAAAATCTCATTTTTTTAGAAGGGTCTGGAACATAAAGTAAAATCCCATTTTTTAGGAGGGTCCTGAAAAAGACAGTAAAATCCCATATTTCTAGAAGGTCCTGAACGTAATGTAAAATCCCATTTTTCAGGAGGGTACTAAACATAAAGTATAATCCTATTTTTCACGATGATCATGAACAGAAAGTAAAGTCCCATTTTCCAGGGGGTCCTGAACAGAAAGTAAAGTCCCATTTTTCAAGAAATTCATGAACAGAAGATAAAATCCTATTTTTCATGAAGGTCCTGAATAGAAAGTAAAATAAAATTCCATTTTTCAGGAGGGTCCTGAATAGAAAGTAAAATAAAATCCCATTTTTCAGTAGGATCTTGAACAGAAAGTAAAATCCCATTCTTTAGGAGAGTCCTAAACTGAAAGAAAAATCCTATTTTTTAGTAGGTTCGTGAACAGAAAGTAAAGTCCCATTTTTCAGAAGGGTCCTAAAGAGAAAGTAAAGTCCCATTTTCCAGGAAGTTCCTAAAGAGAAATTAAAATCCTATTTTCTAAGAGGGTCCTGATCAGAAAATAAATTCCCATTTTCCAGGAGGGTCCTGAACAAAAATTAAATTCCCACTTTTCAGGAGTGTCCTGAACATAAGGTAAAATCCCATTTTCCAGAAGGGTTCTGAATATAAAGTAAGTTCCTATTTTTCAGGAGAGTCTTGAAAATAAGGTAAAATCCAATTTTTCACGAGGGTGCTGAACAAAAGGTAAAATCCTATTTTTCAGGAGGGCCCTGAACATAAGCTAAATTGCCATTTTCCAGGAGGGTCCTAAACATAAGATAAAATCCCATTTTTTAAGAGGGTCCTGAACATAAGGAAAATTCCCATTTTACAGGAGGCTCCTGAACATAAGGTAAAATCTCATTTTTTATGTGGGTCCTGAACATAAGATAAAAATCGAATTTTTTAGGAGGGTCCTGAACAGAAAGTAAAGTTAGAATGTAAAGTCCCATTATTCAGAAGGGTCCTGAACAAAAAGTAAATTCCTATTTTTCAGGAGTGTCCTGAACATAAAGTAAATTCCCATTTTCCAGGAGGTTCCTGAACATAAAGTAAATTTCTATTTTTCAGGTGGGTCCTGAACATATGGTAAAATCCCATTTTT
>NW_025888148.1:0-2774 GCF_002878395.1 Capsicum annuum | reverse complement strand
AGATTTAATTTTTTTTTATATATATTTTTCAATCCTTTCTATCATAAATTTTGATTGAGATAAATTAGTTCAATCATTATTTTCTCAATTCAACTAAATTGTTATCAATTATATATTATGTGTCTATTATATATATGTATATGTATAAGTTGTATATTAATTGTGTATATGATGTAATTGTATAAGTAGTATATGTGTAAGTCAATTGTATAAGTCATATATGTCAATTATATAAGTCATATATGTATAAGTTGTTAATTGCATATGTATATATATGCGTATATGTATAAATTATATATTAATTGTATATATGATGTAATTGTATAAGTCGTATAAGTCAATTGAATAAGTCGTATATGTATAAGTCATATATGTATAAGTTGTTAATTGTATATGTACATTTTTTTTTGCAATTGTATATCTGAATACTTCTATATTATTATAGTGTATATTAAATAACTATATATCTGTATGTATACAGTTTGCAGAATTTATATTGAGTGTGTACATATACATTTTGCATAGTTTATATACAAATATACAATTCTTGAAATTATAAAAAATAAAAGAGTGAGAAAGAAGGAGAGAGGAGAGAAAGAGTGACAGAAAGAGAGGAATTTAAGGTATATTTATGTTTTGTAACTATGCAAACTTTAACCATGTCTTGTAATTATGGACTAAAAGTTACCTATATCTGAATTTTTGCCATATAAAAACCTAAAACTCTTCATTGCTTCACTTTACATTTTGTTCATTCGTTCGTCAAGTTGTGATTTAGGTTTGTTTCTCTTCTTTTTCTTTTTTTTATGGAATTATGTTATAGTTAATTACTTTATGGAGTTAAGTTTTTATTAAGTTGTCTCCAATTCTTCATTCTTTTGTATGCTCACATTTTATGTGGAGGGAATTTCAGACAAGCTACTATGACTAAGAAATTGAACTACTGGGTATCCACATAATATTACTTTGAGAGATAGTAGTTTAGACGTCTTAGTAATTTGCCAACTTAATTTTAATTGAAACTACTCTATGACCATTATTTTTTTTTTAAATCTTTTTAGTGAAACATTTAATTTTTTCCTTCAATCACATTATAATTGTAAAAAACCGAGAAAACCGAAAAACCAAGAAAATCGAAAAAATCCAACTAAAACCAAAATTAAAAAACCTATTGTATATTGGTTTGATTTGGTTTATAGATTTAGAAAACCGAAATTATTGATTTGGTTATATTTTAATGAAAAATCGAGCCAACCCGACCTATGTACACCCCTACAGTTACATTATCTAGTATATGTAAGAAGACTCTGATACCAATTGTTAGAACATACACAGTGGAAACAACAATTCTACAAGATCAATATAACTTACATATAATCTAGATAACATAAATCATCAGACAAAATTGAAAAGCTATTTACCTGTTGAAGTTTTCACACAATTCGTTCACTTCTTTGACCTCCAGGGCTACAGTCTTCTACTATATCCCGACTAACTTTTGCTATCAAACTTGTGTGAGCAAGTACTTTTTGGATTCAAAGAGAATATATCAAGAGATAATAATCTCCTGAATGAAAACCCCTGTTTATTCATGTTTTCTCTTAAAGAGGGGAAAGCCAAGAGGCAAACGTTTTTGTCTTTTCAGTTCTCAAAAATATTTTCTGCCTCTTTATCATCCAAAATATTTTGTGTTCTTTCATTGTCCAAAAAATTTTATTATTTAAAATCAGAAGATATATTTTCCTTATAGAAGACCAGTAAATAATATTATTACTTCTTTTAGTAAGTTCGTTCTCTTTTCCAAAATTGATTAGTTAATCAACTATAACAGAAGCCGTAGATTTATTAAGCGAGACTTCTAATTATGATATTAATTCGCAAATGAATGAATTACCATATCACAATGAATTACAAATTATTCTACTAAAAATCTGTAATTGCACTCAATTTAATTTTGAAATCTACCATTACATCTTATTTAACTCTCCATGTTAGAATTACCGACACCAATCAATTAAATTAAATTATCTAAAAAATTTAACTCATTGATTAATTTAATCCTTTATTTACAATGCTTAACTTATTTCACATGACGAATATAAAATCCATCTGCAGAGTTTTCACATGAAAACTTATCAGCAATCATAAAGGGGTGTTTTCTATTTCAAGTTCCAGACATGGTTCTATCAACTAATTAATATTTCACTTAGTGATTTGTCATCATCCAACCTATTAGGAATATACTGACTCACAAAAGAGTTTCACCTTTTAAGAGATTAAAACAATAACCAAACCACATATATAGATCATAATAATTATATCAAGATTAAGAGTATAAGTACATGTAATGGACTAGAGAAATTGTTTATAAATATTCAAAACATAAACAAATATCTCTAATTGATTCGTTCAATACATACGAAATGTACTAGCACAAGAAGTTGAAATATTACCATCCCATAATTGAGATCGAATTTTGTACTACAATCATCAAGATGTTTGTCCTACCTCGTCTTTGATTGTGAACGCTAATTTATTACTTATAAGCACCGACAATTTTAATCTTCCGTGCATGAGTTAAATACTCCATACGCAAAATTATCTACTGTATAAGCAAAGGACACACATGTAAATACAATGATCTATTCAAATAAAGATTTTATTAATATAAGAAAGTGTCTTTACATGGGATGAAAATCATATATATATATATATATATATATATATGAAAGTTAACAAAATGCTGACGTGGCATGTCTCATTGATCAAGAAAC
>NW_025888147.1:20656-28076 GCF_002878395.1 Capsicum annuum | reverse complement strand
GAATTGACAGGGCAAATTCCACAAAGGGGTCAGCTCAGTACACTTCCTGCAAGCCAATATGCAAACAATCCAGGACTTTGTGGGGTTTCATCTTTTGGAATCACATTCACCTTTGGGGTGCTCAAATCTGTGAATTACAATATTGGGGCCAATTTTTGCCCTGGTGTAAATATTGTTGAGTGCTTGGAGTTAATGTAATTGGATTGCGGAAGCTCCAGAGATGCTTCAAAATGTCAAGTGAATCTCTGTTAAAACAACCTAGATTTATGATTGCTTAACCTGGTAGTTTGTGCAGATATTACCCTTTGTTTCATTGTTGCTCTGTCTAATTTTCTGATGTATGTGCAGGCTGATAATTATGGAAGTGTTTTCTCACATGATGCCAAACAGCATACTTGGGCTTTCACATGGTTTCCTAGACTTCTCGAAGAACATTAGTGTAACTACTGTATGTCCCAAGGGAATGGGTCCCTCAGTCAGGTGATTATATGTTCTAGGAAAAAAAATCAATGGTGCTGGAATTAATGCAAGTTTTGCCCACTTGGTATGTTGTTGTTGTTGCTGCTGACGAGGTGAAACAATCGGTATATATTTTGCCCTCAAAGTATTCCAATATTGAGGCTCAGATGTGTGGAATAATGAGGCATAAGAGATGCCAACCACGCCTACTACAAGTATGCTCTGTTTCCTTAATATGTGTGAGGTGTAACCCGACTTTGTATTTTGTAACCTTAGTATTTTGTCCTTGATACTTTTGCCTAAACTTATGTTTGTCAATTGTCTTATACAGGTTTCTTCGCGATCACCAAAAGACGGTTCATACTATAAGAGAATCCCAAAATCAAGTGCTATAACGGTAATATGATTTTGGTAGCACAACATATAACCGTCTGAATCAGACATATGTTGTGTCAAATCTCTATTTGCTGCAGTTTCAGGTCTTTAAGGGACTTGCGGAAGTTAAATTAATAAGGAGAAGCCTTCGATCAGCGTGGTTGAAAGCAAGCACGGTTTATGCAAAATTTGTATTTTGGGGCGTGGTTGAAATACGCAAATGAGGGTCATCAATGAATTCAGCTCAACTGGTTACTGAATGAAATGTCCCTTGATTTGCTATTTGAAATATTGGTATTTGCCGATAAGTTTTGTTGTGAAAGCCTCAAGGATGCTTGTGACCGAAAGCTTGCGTCTTTAATTTCATGTCAACAAGATGCTCTAGAACTCCTTGAATGTGCCCTTGAAGAGAATTCCCCCATACTTGTTGCGTCATGTTTGAAAGTATTTTTACGTGAACTACCAGATTCTCTGAAAGAAAGTCAGGTAATTGAACTGTTAAGCAACACTACCCAGCAACAAAGGTTAATTATGACAATTCCTGCCTCATTTTCACTCTATTGTTTGTTGAGTGTAAGTTTCGATGAACCTTGATCCTAGATCAGATGAATCTGTTTGTTTTTTGAGAACACTAATCAACTTTGAGAACACTAATCAACTCAGCTGAAACCAGCCAACAGAAAATGGTCGCATATCATCGGTTAGGATGCGTTAAATTTCTTAGGAAAGAGCTTGACGAAGCTGAGCAGCTCTTTGAGGCTGCTTTTAATTTGGGTCATACTTATTTCGTTGTTGGTTTGGCTAGATTAGGTCAAATAAGGGGTCATAAACACTGGGCACATGAGAAACTCAGTTCTGTTACTTCTTCCTCAACTCCACTTTGATGGATGTACCAAAAGAGCTTGCTATATTATCAAGGAGAAAAGAGGTGGGATAACCTTGAGAACTCCGATTTTGTTCTTACCTTGCTCTAGAGGACTACCAATTACCAATATGGTGATAACAGGCAATCCTTACACTTTGCCCAGATTATCGTGTGTTTGAAGGACGAGGTGCAGCATTGCAACTCCGCACTCTTCTGCGTGAGCATGTGGAAAATTAGACAGAAGCTGATTGTTGGTTGCCGTTGTATGATAGATGGTCGGATGCAGCAAAAGGTGTTCTTTACTTCAGACAGTCGCTGCTTCTCCTCAGGTAATTCTACTTGTTGCTTATTTGACCTGTGAAGTACTTCACATTTTCAGAAAGATGATTTGTTATAATGGCTGCTCAGTAGAATCTTTCATATTGTGAAACTTGTTCTTTACTTGTTGTGAAACTCATATTTTAGACCTGTGAGGTGGCTTTCTGATATACTAAAACCTACAATTTCTTGGATCCATAATCACTGGATGGCATACAATAGGCAATACTAATATCCAGAAAAAAATTCTTGTATATCTCTACTTCATCTGAGGTTGTGGTATGGACTGCGTACACTTTACCCTCTCCAGACACCACTGGGTGGAAATACAATGGGTATGTTGTTGTTGTCAACAAACATTAAGTATAAAGTAGTAATATTCTCCTGGCAATAGAAGCAATAGAATTTTGCACTCTTTTATTCTTCATGGTTGATTTCTAAATTATTTTGGATGGCACATGAATAGGAACATCTTCATCTCTCATTTTTAGTAATTTTACTTTCTAGAGACTCAGTTTTTTATTCCAAGTACGTACTGGACTCCAGTACTTTGGTTACTCCTAAAAATTTTAAGAAAATTATAGTTAATAGTACATGTAGCTGCAGTACATTAAAATGAACTAAGAGTTCTTATGAGTATTTCTTTATAGCTGCAGTACCCATGATTCGACTTCCTTTTTTGATTGTATGTTCTTAAGAATGCCAAATGTGGAATATAGATGCATTCCATATAGATGCAAAACGAGGGACCCATCATCGTGTGTTTAGGGCAGCCCTATTGATGATTTGGAATTTTTATTGATCAGCTCACAGAAGAATCCAAGAATGATGTTTCCTAAGGTATTCTGTCTATCTTTCTAAAATACAATACAATTCAATTTTCAATATGTGGGAAATGTATCATTCGCCAATTAAAATGCAGGGTGGTTGGGAAATTGATTTACCGAGTCATGACAATTAGTACAGATCAACAAGAATGTTGATTAGAACAACCCAACGTCCAATCACCAAAGGATCAGGCTTCAACACGTTGATAGTGGAGGTTATCTTCGCGTTCATGACAGGAAATACGACCGAATTGCTGGAAGTCATCAAGAGGTGAGCTCAAGATCTTAGAGGCATTAAAAGTTGTCATTTCAATTATGTACCTAGCCTTGTGCTACATTTTTTAGCCAACTGTTTTCATTTGTATGTTCCTGCAGGTGTGTGGTGTAAGAGAGAAGCATGGTGATAATGTCTCGTTGGCAGCTCTCCTTGATTTCTCTGTTGACTGATTTCAGGTTTGCTTATATGTTTCATTTTTTCCTTCCATTTAGTAACACCTTCGAATTTCTCATGATTTATTATTAATGAGTTAATTGTCATTTTAAAAAAGCTTAAGGACATTTTGGTCATTGCACACCCAATAAAGCTGTACGAACACTGCACAATAATATTGTACCAACTGCAACATAAAATATACAGCTAAAGCAAAAATGCTATAATTATTTGCTGGTTCATTTTATAGAGCCACGTGTAGATATATCGAAATATGTATTTTTTCAACATTTATTCCATTTGAAATGTTTCTTCTCCAGATGAAAGCTTTGTTGGAGCTTTGGATTTCTTGAATTTTAGCATAAATTTAGAAGAATCTACTTTACTCCCTGAATCTTATACTGCTTTCGATAAAAAATCAAGATAGGGATGTTTTTCTTAAAGTTTTACCTGAATTTTCTGCTTGTTATCATGCCTTTTATTTTCCTTTTCAAGTTCTCTTTGAAATTTTTTATTTTTTTATTATGTGCTTTCAAAAGACAATCCTTTTTATTTACATATTGGTTCAAAGTTGAAATCATTCTTTCCCTCACTTCTAATTTATTATCTCTCTTAGAAAAAATTAGTTTGATGAACAAATTCGCGATAATCTTATTCAAAAGTGAACTAAAACTGACGAGATTATTGTGTGAGTTCTGAGATTGTGGGCAAATATTTTTTTGGATGCTTATGATTTTCTTCTAATGAAACGAGAAAAGGAACAACGAAGATTCAAAAAATACAAAATTTTGATTTATGGAAAGCTTATAGAGAGAGAGAAAGCTAATCAAATGAGAAAATTTTGATTTTTTGGATGCTTATATATATATATGTGTGTGTGTATATATATGTGTGTATACATATATACATATATATATATATATACATATATATATATATGAAAAGCAAGTTTGATTCTTTGTTGAGATTTGAAGATCAGTTTGGGAATTAAGGTTGAGTACTCGTGGTATAGTTTGTTTGTAGAGAAAGATTTTTGGTTGAAGTGTCTGCAGAGAGATTGCGGCCATAGTTTCTAGCCTTTTGATTGAAGTTTCAAAATGCCCACAGAAAACAGATAAAATTTTAAAATTAATTTAATGTTTTATATTTTTGAATTAAAATGTATAAATATCGCAGTTGCACCACTGGTTTGCATATTGTTGCATCAGATAGTGTGGGTAGTGGTGAACATTTCTCTTTTATTTCTACAAAAGGTTAGAAGGAGACTTTCATTTTGCCCACTTTCAATGTGAGATGCATTGGACATCTTTTATTTGCTACTAAAAGCATTATTCCATTATGGTGAATGTTGTAGTAAATTATCTATAGATCATGTAATTGTAAATTTTTGCTTGCAATTTTTTCGATATTTTCTACAGAATTGAGTATCCAACGAGAATCTCATCAACTCTGTATAACTGGTCATGCTTGCAACATCTATCTTCGAATGTGTACAGTTATAATTTCATGGTCGGTTGTATTTTGAAAGTTAAATATAATAAATTGTTGTTAGCTTTATTTACAATCAGATTGTCTGATCTTGCTTTAATTTGTTTAGTTTTGTGTGTTCCTTTTAGCCATTCATGTCAAAACAAAGTGATAGTTTGAACAAGATGAAGGGGACATGGCGGTGAAAAAAATCTCAAGAGAATTTGAAATAAAGAAACAGGAACTTGAAATTGCTATTGTCGGTGTAGTATGCATTGTGATAAACTGCTGTCTCTGAAAAGTTATGTTTTGGAGCACAAAGTCGGAACGTCTCGAGTTCTTACACCTTTAGTCCGAAGCAATTTCGTCAAGACAGCTTTCTTTGTTGTGAACACTGAACACGATTATTTGTATGCCGTGCGTGTTAAGAGTTTGAACACGATTTGTATGCCGTGTTAAGAGTTTACTCAATTTTAAAATACTGAAAATATTTTTATGTTGGGCTTGTGCTGACAAAGTTCATGCACCTTTAGTTTATTCATATATAAGTAAAGGTTTGATATACTACTATTTTGTCTTTTGTGGTACTATCAAACCTTTACTTATATATTAGTTTCTATTATATAGAATATTTTCCTACTCTATATAAATGATGGTTTATGTTTTTTTCCTTATATTTATTAGTTTTGTTCTCATTTTTTTTTTATATAGGTGAAGGTTGGGGTGACTACCAAGGTTATTTTGGTAATTTTAGTCACCCCAACCTTCACTTACATATAATAGTACATAAAATGGCCACACGTGCATATGGACATACATCGATTTCGAAATATTTATTGCACCATAAAATTATCGAAATACCATTGATAGTCATTTAATAAGGACAAAAAGATATTTAGACCTTTGTAATTAATTATACATGGTAGTAATATTTTATAAATATTTTTTTATTCCTTATTAAATTATTTATATTTTATATTCCAAAGATATTTCGAGAATTTTATGGTGCAATATAATGATTACACATGCATATTGCTTTTTTTTTTTTATATTTATTAGTTTTGTCCTCGTGTAATAATATTTTTATTTGGACATTTGTAATTGAATTATACATTGATACGGGAATTCCTAGCTCAAGACCTTTCACACGAAGCCAAGCACGTGAGTTGAAACGACTCCAAGCCTTGTTCACATTCTTGGCCATGTGTGAGGCCCTTGTGAGCCCATCTAAGGGTCTATATTTAATAAAATGTAAAGAGGCCCACCAAGACACCCCAAATCCACCCACTTAAATGCCAAAGGTAATTTGGTCTTTGTCCCTCCTTTCTAAGTGACTATATAAGCCATGTAATAGGGCTAGTCTTGCTTTAGTTGATTCCTATTATTCAAGAAACAAAGATCTGTAAATTTTTTACTTCTCTTTCTCATTATTTGGAGAGGCCAAAACCAAATTCTCACTAGTAGAGTGATACTAGTGTTGTATCTTGGCTAGAAACTAGGTTCTTGAGGTTCTTTGAGTTCCTCTTGGTCCAAGTAAGAACTTGGTATTGATATTTATTAGTCTTAGGGTCCTTTCTCTTGTTAGGATTCTTAGATTAATTAATATTGTGTGTCAAGTTTCTATATCTTTCTTTGTAAATCTTGTTAACATTGTGTTGTTGAATATAAAAGTCTAGTGAAGCCGTGTGGGGCTCTTTCGATTCACTAGCAATATTGTCTTTGTTGTTCTTGTTGTTAAACTCACTTTTCTAGTTCAAACAAGTGTTGCAAGACTAGTGAAGCTGTGTGTGGCCATTTTCGATTCACTAGCACTTTGTTGTTCATCTTGTTGTTCTTGTGTTGGTTGGAATCTCTTGATACACACTTAGCATTGTATCATTTGGTATCAAAGTTCAAGGCAAGGTTTTGTTCTTACAAAAACAATCTTGGAAAGCTCTTACCAAAAAGTGTGTTCTTGAACATTTTGGTAAAAAAAATTGGTTGTAGATCTACAAAAGTTTTACTTGTTTAGTTGTTTCTTGTGTTGGTTTCTTTCTCATCAGCACAAAGGGTGTCTAAATCTAAAGTTGAGCTTAATGAAAAAGAGAATTGTGTTGTGATAAAATAAAAACCTTGGAAGTGACCATTGTGGTGTATTGTTGTTGTGTTCTTGAAGGTGTTGATGTTGTGTTCATCCTAAACTTCTCCTCATCTTATGTCTTAACTTCTATAAAGATAAATAGATCCAAAAAGGTTGTAAGACAAAATTGAAAATTGTTTGTGAGAAGACTTGCCAACATCACCTTTTCAAGACTTGACAACCAGTTTTCCTTAAAACAAGGAACCTTGTCTTGTGGGACTAGTGAGGTCAAACATCACCTTTTGAGTTTGAAAAAAAAAAGTAAAAAAAAAGGGGTTTGAAAAATGTTACAACACTTTATGTTTTCCATCCCAATAACAAATCATCCATTACAAAAGATCTAAAGGGACTAAGACTTCAAGTTGATGAACTATTTATGTGGACCCGTGGCCATTGACATGCTGCCACGTTACCCTGGTTACTGTTCACGTGATAATTAAGCTCAAATTTGGATGTTCTAGTTTCTAATTATTGATTTCCAGTTTCCTCTAATTGACTTGAGAACTAATTAACAAACTAGTACATTCCTACTAGCTTGTCAATTAGTCACTTGAAGCCTT
>NW_025888147.1:0-20556 GCF_002878395.1 Capsicum annuum | reverse complement strand
GTGGAGAACTAATTAACAAACTAGTACATTCCTACTAGCTTGTCAATTAGTCACTTGAAGCCTTGTGTTCGTGTCAACGTTTGTTTGTGTGCTTTTATCGTTTGAATACATTGTAACTCTTGGCTCTAGTCCGACGAGAATTCTTTGAGTTTCAAACAAGAATTCATTCAAGGCAAGAGCATACTCATATGTTACGGATTCACGGGTTCCTAGCCAATCTACAACTCTTGTGGAACTTGAGTATGAGTGAACCAAGAGAGTGTGAGTGAGGAGAGGGATTTTAAACTAACTTATTTGTTGCTTGTGTAGGTGATACCTTGATAATGGAGGGAACCACGTCTCAAACTGTGGATTCTAATGAAATAAAGAATATGAGGGTCACTCTTGAGGCTATAACCCGAGCTCTTGAAAGGTTAAGTACGGAAGTGGGAGCCATAAGGGGAGAAGTGACAACTATTAGTGGGAGGTTAGAACAAGTGGAGAGTCAAAGGAACTCTCGTCCTTCTACTCCTCAACATGTTTCGTCAAGTGGACATGATAGAAATTTCTCCGCCACCGTTACTCCCGAAACATGGCCACAATTGCCAAATCTTTCACTAGCTCCACTAAATGCCTCAAGTCAGACCACTTATAACCCTCTAAACCGAGACTCCAATAGACCAACCCATTCCCAAATGTCTGAAGTTCCGCAGGAGGTACTCGAACGTCAAATGCCTCCACAAAATCTGAACCCCCCTTCCAAGATCCACTAAACCAAAGACCACCACCTCCATAAAATCCAATTCCTCCGAATCAAGTTCCAAATGTCCAAAATCATCCCGTCCACCTTGAGGAATATGGTAGAGAGGATTATGAAGGGTATGGAGCCTTTGATGATGCCTATATGAGGGAGGAAGAGATGAGAGGAGGTCGTGTAGATCCAAAAAGATACCGAGGGTATGGAGAAAAGGGAAACCGACACCTAGAGAGAGACGTAGGCATCAATACCATCAAATTGAGCCTACCTATCTTTAAGGGTGAAAGTGACCCCGAGGTGTATCTTGCTTGGGAGTCGACGTGTGATAAAGTGTTTCAAGTGAATGATATCTCGAGGGAGAAGAAGAGTTGTTATACCATAGCTCATTTTAAAGGCTATGCTAAAACTTAGTGGGAATACGTCAAGCGGTTCGGGAACGAGTTGGTAGAGGGACAACCACCACCATGGTTTCGGTTGAGGTACCTAATGAGGCAACGGTATCTTCGCAAAAATTATTGTCATGAGTTACTTGATAGGTTGTACAATTTGCGATAAGGGAATCAAAGTGTTATGGCATACTATGACGAGTTTCAACAACTCATGTTGAAGCTTGATCATCGGGGAGAACAAATTGGCCATGACATCATTCGGTTCAAGTGTGGGTTGAACAAAGAGATCTTCACTCATTTGACGCTTCACAAGTTTGATACCGTTGAAGGGATTTTCCAAGCGGCTCTTGAGATTGAAAGAGAGCTTAAAGAGAGGTCGTCGTTCAAGACAAAGGGACCATCAACCTCGGGTTGGTCGAGGAGCAAAGATATGGTTTAACCATCTTCGGGTTGGCCCAAAAATAAGGACCAACCCACCACTACAAGGCTGTCCGAGTCTAAAACAGTCTATAAATTTCCTCCCCGGCAAGAAGCTCACAAGTATCCTAATCCTAAAGGGTTCCAATGTTTCAAGTGCCAAGGTTGGGGACATAAAGCCAATGAATGTCCAAACCGACGCAATGTGATCCTAAGAAAAGGGAGATTGTATTACCTTGGTGAGGAAGTGGGTCTTGAAAAAGAAGAGAATGAGGTCAAGCCTCAAGATGGAGAGAAGCCTAAAAATGAGCCACATGATGATGATGATTGTGAGGATGCTTATCCGTAAGAAGGGGAGTGCGTGGTTTCAAACTTTATAGTGAGGCTTGCCATGATTAGTAAGGCGATAGATGACCCTAGCCAATGGGAGAATTTATTTCATACTAAATGTCTTGTGAAGGGAACTGTGTGTACTATGGTGATAGATAGTGGAAGTTGTGCGAATGTGGTTAGTGTTGCAATGGTGAACTTCTTGAAATTGCTAACTACACCTCACACTAGTCCTTACAAGTTGCAATGGTTGAATGAATGCGGCAAGTTAAAGGTCACAAGGCAATGTATGATATGTCTTAAGGTAGCCAACTACCATGACGAGGTGTTTTGTGATGTGATACCAATGCAAGCTTGTCGCTTGTTGTTAGGAAAGCCTTGGCAATACAATAGGTCGACCAAACATGATGGAAGCTCCAATCGGTATACACTTGAGAAGGATGGCCGAAAGGTCGCTCTTCATCCATTATTGCCTTCCCAAGTGAATGAATTATACCAAAAGATGCGGGAATTGAGGGAAAAGAGAAAGAAGTCCGAGAGTGAGGGAAAAAAAAGGGAACCCGAGAGTGAGGGAGTAGGGAAAACCGAGGGGCTCCTAATTTCTAAGGGGCAAGGAAGTGTGGTGATGATGGCTAGGAGGAAAGAATTATTTGTGGATCATGACGAGGACACTCCGATGCTCCTCTTGGCTCATTGTTTTAACACTAACGCCACTAACATTTCCATTTCTCCTCCCATTTCTCATGTTTTACAGGATTACGAAGATGTCTTCCCAAAGGAATTACCGCAAGGATTGCCCTCACTTCAGGGAATTGAGCACCAAATAGATTTTGCGCCGGGTTCACAATTGCCCAACAAACCGGCTTATAGGAGCAACCCGATGGATACCAAGGAATTGCAACGCCAAGTTGAGGAACTCCTCAACAAAGGATATATCAAGAAGAGTATGAGCCCTTGTGCGATTCCGGTACTAGTAGTTCCCAAGAAAGATGGGACTTGGCGTATGTGCATTGATTGTCGAGCCATCAACAAGATAACGGTAAAATATCGTCACCCTATTCCTAAGTTAGATGATATGCTTAATGAATTGAGTGGTTCGTGTTTGTTTTCTAAAATCGATTTGAGGAGTGGCTATCACCGAATTCGTATACAACCGGGTGATGAATGAAAAATCTCCTTCAAGACCAAATTCGGTCTCTATGAATGGATGGTTATGCCATTCGGCCTAACAAATGCTCCAAGTACTTTCATGAGGCTAATGAATCATGTGATGAAGCCATTTATCGAAAAGTTTGTTGTTGTTTATTTTGATGATGTATTGGTGTATAGTAAGTCCTTAGATGAGCATGTAAAGCATTTACAATGTGTGTTTGATATCCTCCGAAAGGAGAAGTTATATGCTAATCTAGAAAAGTGTTCTTTTGGTGTCCATGAGGTTGTATTTCTTGGGTTTGTGGTGAGCTCAAGAGGGGTCGAAGTGGATGAATCTAAGATTGACGCCATTAAAAATTGGCCAACTCCCAAAATCGTAGGTGAAGCGAGAAGCTTCCATGGGTTGGCTAGTTTTTATAGATGTTTTGTCAAAGGATTTAGCACCATTGCCGCCCCCTTGACCGAAGTGATTAAAAAGGATCGGCCTTTCAAGTGGGGAGATGAACAAGCTAAGGCCTTCGAGGACTTGAAAGCTATGCTCATCTCGGCCCCTTTGCTACAATTGCCGAATTTTGACAAGACTTTGAGGTCGAATGTGATGCAAGCAAAGTCATCATAGGCGCAGTTTTAATGCAAGAATTGAAGCCTATTGCGTACTTTAGCGAAAAGCTCAAAGGAGCAACTCTAAACTACTCTACGTACGATTTAGAGTTGTATGCCTTGATTAGAGCCTTGGCCACTTGGCAACATTATTTGTGGCCTAAAGAATTCGTGATCCATACAGATCATGAATCCTTGAAGCATCTACGGGCACAAGACAAGCTTAACCGGCGGCATGCCAAATGGATTGAATTTCTTTAAACTTTCCCTTATGTTATTTAATACAAGAAGGGTAAAAACAATGTGGTTGCCGATTCTTTGTCCCAAAAACATGTGCTTGTGTCTACTTTGTCGTCTAAGTTGATGGGATTTGAAAGCCTCAAGTCTTTATATCTCGAGGACCCTCACTTCGCTCCTATCTATAGGGAAAGCAAAGAGTTGGAAAGGGATAGGTGGGTTACGGATAGGGGTTCCCATACCTATACCAAATTTGATGGATATTTGTTTAAAGGTAGACGATTGTGTGTTCCCTCAAGTTCGTGGAGAGAATTATTTGTGAAGAAAACACACAATGGCGGTCTAATGGGCCATTTTGGGGTCGAGAAGACCCTCGAAATTTTGGAAGAACAATTTTATTAGCCTAGAATGCACAAGGATGTGGCTCGAATTTGCGGACAATGTGTGAGTGCAAAGGAGCCAAGTCACGGCTCCAACCCCACGGGTTGTACACCCTATTGTCCACCCCTCTGCGTCCTTGGCTTGACATATCAATGGACTTCGTATTGGGATTGCCGAGGACTATAAGAGGGTGGGATAGTATTTTTGTCGTGGTGGATCGGTTTTCTAAGATGGCTCACTTTATTCCTTGATCTAAATGTGATAATGCGCCTAGTGTAGCCTATTTGTTTGTTGATAATGTTGTAAAACTTCATGGTGTTCCGAGGACCATAGTGAGTGATAGAGATTCTAAATTCCTAAGCCACTTTTGGAAGTCCATGTGGGGTAGAATCGGTACTAAGTTGTTTTTTTCGACTTTATGCCACCCACAAACTGATGATCAAACGGAAGTAGTAAATAGGACATAAAGTTCTATGCTACGGTCCATGGTTAAAATAAAAATGACTTCTTGGGAGGAGCACTTACCGTTATTGAGTTTGCTTATAATCGTGTTATACACTCGAGCACGGGGATGACACCTTTTGAGTGTGTATACGGCATCAACCCTCTTACCCCTTTGGATTAAACCTCTTTGCCAAGTGATCTTGTGATAAGCTTAGATAGAAGCAAACGGGCCAAGGCCATGAAAAAACTACATGATAAGGTGAGGTTGCGGTTGGAGAAGAAAAACCAAGAAGTTGCGAGGCGAGCCAACAAAGGAAGAAGAAAGCTCATTCTTGAATCGGGAGATTGGGTGTGGGTGCACCTAAAGAAGGATAGATTTCCGTCTCAAAGGAATGCTAAGTTGATGCCACAAAGTGATGGCCCGTTCCAAATATTAGAAAGGATCAACGACAATGCCTACAAGATTGATCAACCCCCGGAATATCAAGTGCACAACACTTTCAACGTGTGTGATCTATCTCGGGTGGAAACGGTGGAGGATGGAAATGATCCAAATTTGAGGACAAATTCCCTTCAAAATGGAGAGGATGATATGGGAATTCCTAGCTCGAGACCTTTCACACAAAGCAAAGCACGTGAGTTGCAACAACTCCAAGCCTTGTTCACATTCTTGGCCATGTGTGAGGCCCTTGTGAACCCATCTAAGGGCCTATATTTAATAAAATGTAAAGAGGCCCACCAAGACACCCCAAACCCACTCACTTAAATGCCAAGGGTAATTTGGTCTTTGTCTCTCCTTTCTAAGTGACTATATAAGCCATGTAATAGGGCTAGTCTTGCTTTAGTTGATTCCTATTATTCAAGAAACAAAGACTTGTAAATTTTTTTACTTCTCTTTCTCATCATTTGGAGAGGTCAAAACCAAATTCTCACTAGTAGAGTGATACTAGTGTTGTATCTTGGCTAGAGACTAGGTTCTTGAGGTTCTTTGAGTTCCTCTTGGTCCAAGTAAGAACTTGGTATTGATATTTATTAGTCTTAGGGTCCTTTCTCTTGTTAGGGTTCTTAGATTAATGAATATTGTGTGTCAAGTTTCTATCTCTTTCTTTGTAAATCTTGTTAACATTGTGTTGTTGAATATAAAAGTCTAGTGAAGCCGTGTGGGGCTCTTTCGATTCACTAGCACTATTGTCTTTGTTGTTCCTGTTGTTAAACTCACTTTTCTAGTTCAAACAAGTGTTGCAAGCCTAGTGAAGCCGTGTGTGGCCATTTTCGATTCACTAGCACTTTGTTGTTCATCTTGTTGTTCTTGTGTTGGTTGGAATCTCTTGATACACACATAGCATTGTATCATACATGGTAGTAATTTTTTTTAAATATTATTTTGTTCCTTATTAAATGACTATCAAGGGTGTTTCGATAATTTTATGGTGTAATAAATATTTCGGAATCAATGTATATATCCTCAACTTATATATTTGAAATTTTCAAATGAGACGAGCATCATGTACTTTTTCAGGAATGTCCAAACGAAAGACGTTCCACCAACTATAGTTGCAATAATCTAACTAGATTCTTATCCACTTATATAAGCACTTTTGTATGGGTTTGATCAGTCTGACAAACTCAATTTTGTTCGACGCTAAATGTATATATTATGTTAAAATCGGTTCATTGTACTACATTTCTTTTCTTTTACTCCTATACTAAACAATTAAAACAAGTAGAAAATAATCTTCTGCAAATTTGGGTCTCTTTTGCACATTAATGTTGTCAAATTGCCCGTGTCTTGCACGGGCACAAATATCTAGTTTAATATTAAATACTTACCTACCAACCTATTATCAAAAATCCAACGTAAAGAGGCTTTTGTGGGACCCATATAAAAGTCTTGTCCAATCAAAGTCAATCCTTATAAAAGTCTTGTCCAATTAAAATCAATCCTTTTCTACTTTTACAGCCGATATATTTACAGCTGTCAAATCTTTCGACCTTTTGGGGTGGATTGAAAAAAATCATGTTATCAACTAGGGCTGGACATAAAATACCAAAAATTAAATTACCGAATCGAATCAAAAAATTTGGTAATTGAAATTCGGTATTTAGGTAGTTGATATGGCATTTGAGAGTAAAGTTTAGATATTTCGGTATTAGAGATTAGGTTTGGTACAAGATATTATTATTGTTTGATATAGTGATGGAACCAGAGTTTGGGGTAAGGGTGTTCATATTTTTGCTTCTTTTTACAAGGATAGAAGAACTGTTTTAAAAAAAAAAACAAAAAAAAACCATTGTTGCACCTACCAAGATTCAAACCCAGGTTATTGTTGTGGATTTGCACACCCTTAACCATTACGTTGTGCTTCTTTAGCTTGTCAAGGGTGTTCAACAATATGTATATAACCATAAATATCTATATTTAACGTATATGTTTGAAAAAAAAATTTCGACGAAAGGTGTTCATCTGACCACCCATCGATGGATGTAGCTTCGCCTATGATATATATATATATAATACGATATGTCTGATTTAATAGACAATAGTATTAGTCATCCCAAAGAATTACTTTGGACCTTAGTAATATACTAGTGAGACAAGCCGCGCTTCGCGCGGTCATAAGATACCGTGTTAAATATGTAAAAATTGGTTAAAAATTCTTTTAATTTTAAAATTAAAATAAATTAAATTTAATATTTTAAATCTTTGTCATTACTTACAATTAGTGTGTAGTTTATTCAAATTTTTCTCTCTTCAAAAGATTTTGATCTTCTAAATATACTTGGTTTTACACGTCTCTATGCATGTTATATAATTTTAAATTATTTTTTATTAAAACTCCATTTGATATGCTATGTAATAGTACACCAAGAGCTTGATAAATCTAAAAAACATTATGATCCAAAATTCGTTAATTAAATAGTTCTGCTTCCGCATCTAAACATATCCAACTCTTTAAATAATAAGGGTAATAAAAGTTTAAAAAAAAATTGTAAAAGATATTACAAAGAAAATTTTATACCAAAAATGTTAAAATATAATTATCACTAATAATTGCCATTAAAAAAAATAATTTGGCGATAATTAAGCTATTACCGTTAATTTTTTCTTTTCGATGTTGTGTATAGAAAAAAGTGAAATAAGAACATGTATATATGTGTGTGTGTTTTCAATACTCTTTGTCTTTCTCAAACCATTTTTAAAAGGGTGTAAAACACATTGGCTGATATTCCAATTCAAGAGGCCATTATTTATTTGTCTATAATATAAAGTCAATTGAAGATTTTACATGTGATTTATTTGTGAAATTCAATAAAAATAAAAAAGACATCAAACCTTACATTTTAAAAACATTCCCAAAAAGTAACTTTCATCAGGTCCAATTCTATTGTCACTTAACTCGTCTTCTCCTCTATTAGATTCAGCATATTGATATTCAAATCAAATAATATTGTTTGCAAATAAGTAGGATAATTTTCGAATAATTTATTGAAATATATTATCATATTCAAGCAACAACGTCTACTGATAATTTATTTTTAACTTTTAAATCAAGAAATATTCTAAATTTCAAGTTAAGTCTTTGACACTTTCTCATTATCAATATGAAGCCAAAACAAAATCATGAATAATAATTATGAATTATCTATGTGTGTCTGATTTAAAAATTAACTTTTAAAACTATTAATAATTATTTATAATTGCATAGTTAGGGATTTTTCTCCTTTTCCTCTTTGCCAATAAACTTTGTAACATGTTATTCTTCGAATAATTCTACTATACAGTAACTAATATGAACTTATTTTATCATATTATGATTGTTAGGAATTTATAAATTTATATATTCATAATCATAAATGAAAACACCTGTTCTGGTAGGTTTGATAATTCTGGACTTTGTTCATCCATAGGTTGTCCTTTGAAATATACCTGTTTTTATTAAATATTCAAAAGTTGTTTGTGTACAAGAGGAGACTTGTTCGTCGAATGGCTTACATATTTATAGCCTAAAAAGAAAATGCATAAACTATTTTCTACTTTACATGTGTCCTAAAGTAATAATATACTTATCCTAAAAATGACAAGAACTAATAATACTATACATATTAAAAGTCAAAAAACCTATATAATAGGTCCTAAAAAGTCATGGCTAATAATGGTCTTCTATACAATAAATAACGTAAATAAGTCAAGAAAAGTTATTTAATCTTCCATATGTCGCTTTCTTTACTTTAATGTTTTTGTCTTCCCATCTTTCTATTATTGCTCCGTGTCTTTCTATCCTTTGTTGTGTATCTCCAGCTGTCGTCCTTATCTTCTTCTATTCCAGTTGAACTTCTGGGATAATATTATCTTCTCCATTACATCTCGAACATAAATGGTTTGGATATTTGTGTCCAATTATCTTGCAATACCTTGTTAATAATTCTTTTGAAATAAATCCCTTCCTAATTGCTCTTGCAGTTGATTGTTTTTCTGGATTGAGTAATGTCAGAATCCATTGTCTAGCTTCTTCCATATCTGACCGTCGTAGCTCCCTTGAATTTGAATAAATCATTTGATGATCTCTTGAATAATAGCTCCATATAGGGTTTCCATTGATATAATTATTTGCTAATTCTTGAATAATTGTAGATATTCCAATAAGTCGTTTATTTGCATAAAAATTAGGTATCTCAATTTTAGGTATCTCTGGCGGCTGAACAATATCTTCCGATATAATTATATCTCTGGTTAATCCTATTTTTAAAATTTGTATAACTGGTTTGATCTCGTCATATAATATCTCTGCTGGTGCAGTATAAAACTTTATAAAAAATAGATTCCCTTTGGTTATTCTTTTATAAGTGGTGAATGCTCTATATAATTCTGGTATATCTGTTAGTTCATTTCCTTCATGGGTGTATACGGTATTTAATAATCCATAACTGAAACAAGTTTTAACTAAGTTAGGGATGGTTTTCGGTAGTGCGATTAACTTGTTGTAGCCTTGTAATCTTTGGGTTATATAGTTTGTGTTTAGTTCTTGGATATCTGTGGCTCTGGGTTTAAGGTTTAGATAAGTCTGTATTTTGTGGATATTTTCTATGTATGCTCGGGTTATGTGGTTATAGGCTTTTCTATCTTGGTTTAAACTTTCTCGATATGTGGTAGTTTGTGGGGGTATGAACAAGGGGTCTTTCTGTGTTTTTGGTATAAGTGGTTTTTCAAATATCTTATTCATGTTATGTTCAGATATCTTTGTCCACTAACTCTTTTGATTGTGCCTGGAATTGTAGATTGATAAATGTTATGGATTTTATGGAGTGTCTCAACATCTCCTTTTAGTTCTGGAATTTTGATGTCTTCCGATCGACACTGCTGAGTTAGCTAATTCATAGCTTTAGACTTCAGTTTAACTTCATTAGTCGTTAACTTTTCTATTTCGGTACCCATACTGTCCACTTTCATTAAAAGCGTAGTTACGGTTTTGAGTATCTTTTCTAAAGCATCATCTTCTATTATATCAGTCTGTGTAGCTTTGTTTTGATATATAATCTGCAATGACATTTTTGTTAGTACTAATTACTTCAATTGTAAATGTAAAATTTAATATATTCAATACTAGTCTCCGAATCTCTTTTGTTGTAACTGAATTTTGTATTTTCTTTGTTAACCAACAACGTGCCTGTGTATTATATGTTCGTACAATAAACTTGTTATATACAATATATGACTCAAATGCTAATAAGCATTTATATAATAAACATAATTATTTTTTATTTGTTTTCCATTTTATTTCTATTTCATTAAACGTACCTGAGTAGTATCTATAATGATGTTCTAATTTTTCTTCTTCATATCTATGTTTAAGTACTCTTCCATAACTATACTCACTTGCATCTGCTTCCACTATATATGTAAATTTTTTATTTTCGTCTGAAAATTGTAATTTTGGTAATTCTTTACAAAGTCTTTTTATTCTCTAAACTTGTTTTTTATCTTCTTCGTTGTAATTGTATTCTACATTCTTTTTTAATTTTTTCTGTAATGGCTTTAGATTTTCCGCTAATTTTGGTATATATTCTCTTACTTGGTTTACTAATCCTAAAAATGATTGTAATTTCTTTTTTGTATCTGATTCTTCTTTTGAATTTATTATTTTTATGAAAAACAAGAAGTAATTAATAAAGAAAACTTAGAAAATACAAACACAGAAATAAATACTCTTAATAAAGAAGACGATGAAAACATAATACCTAGTACATCAGAACTAAGAAAACCTGATGCCCTTTCTATATATTCTGGTGTATTTGTTGTATCTATATTATTATCTAATAATTATTTTGACATGTATCCTACCCATAGTTGTACAAAAAAGAAATTACAATCATTTTTTGTATCTAATTCTTCTGGGCAGGATTTGTAATTTCTTTTTTGTATCTAATCCTAAAAGAAATTACAATCATTTTTAGGATTAGTAAAAAAAAAAAATTACTAATAATTGTAATTTTTGTATCTAGTTCTTTTTACTAATTTCTAATTCTTAAACCAATTAAGGGAACATATACCAAAATTAGCAGAAAATCTAAAGCCATTACAGAAAAAATTTAAAAAGGATGTAGAATACAATTACAACGAAGAAGATAAAAAACAAGTTCAGAGAATAAAAATACTTTGTAAAGAATTACCAAAATTACAATTTCCAGACGAAAATAAAAAATTTACATATATAGTGGAAGCAGATGCAAGTGAGTATAGTTATGGAAGAGTACTTAAACATAGATATGAAGAAGAAAAATTAGAACATCATTGCAGATACCACTCAGGTACGTTTAATGAAACAGAAATAAAATGAGAAATAAATAGAAAAGAATTATGTTCATTATATAAATGTTTATTAGCATTTGAGCCATATATTGTATATAACAAGTTTATTGTACGAACATATAATACACAGGTACGTTGGTGGTTAACAAAGAAAATACAAAATTCAGTTACAACAAAAGAGATTCGGAGACTAGTATTGAATATATTAAATTTTACATTTACAATTGAAGTAATTAGTACTAACAAAAATGTCATTGCAGATTACATATCAAGACAAAGCTACACAGACTGATATAATAAAAGATGATGCTTTAGAAAAGATACTCAAAACCCTAACTACACTTTCAATGAAAGTGGACAGTATGAGTACCGAAATAGAAAAGCTAAAGACTAATGAAGTTAAACTGAAGTCTAAAACTATGAATTAGCTAACTCAGCAGTGTCGATCGGAAGACATCAAAATTTCAGAGCTAAAAGGAGATGTTGGGACACTCCATAAAACCCATAACATTTATCAATTTACAATTGCAGCTACAATCAAATGAGTTAGTGGACAAAGATATCAGAACATAACATGAATAAGATATTTGAAAAATCATTTATACCAAAAACACAAAAAGACCCCTTGTTCATACCCCCACAAACTACCACATACCAAGAAAGTTTAAACCAAGATAGAAAAGCCTCTAACCACATAACCCGAGCATACATAGAAAATATCCACAAATACAGACTTATCCAAACCTTAAACCCAGAGCCACAGATATCCAAGAACCAAACACAAACTATATAACCCAAAGATTACAAGGTTACAACAAGTTAATCACACTACCGAAAACCAACCCTAACTTAGTTAAAACTTGTTTCAGTTATGAATTATTAAATACCGCATACACCCATAAAGGAAATGAACTAACAGATATACCAGAATTATATAGAGCATTCACCACTTATAAAAGAATAACCAAAGGGAATCTATTTTTTATAAAGTTTTATACTGCACCAGCAGAGATATTATATGACGAGATCAAACCAGTTATACAAATTGTAAAAATAGGATTAACCAGAGATATGATTATACCGGAAGATATTGTTCAACAGCCAGAGATACCTAAAATTGAGATACCTAATTTTCATGCAAATAAATGGCTTATTGGAATATCTACAATTATTCAAGAATTAGCAAATAATTATATCAATGAAAACCCTCTATGGAGCTATTATTCAAGAGATCATCAAATGATTTATTCAAATTCAAGGGAGCTACGACAGTCAGATATGGAAGAAGCTAAACAATGGATTCTGACATTACTCAATCCAGAAAAACAATCAACTGCAAGAGCAATTAGGAAGGGATTTATTTCAGAAGAATTATTAATAAGGTATTGCAAGATAATTGGACACAAATATCCAAACCATTTATGTTCGAGATGTAATGGAGAAGATAATATTATCCCAGAAGTTCAACTGGAATAGAAGAAGATAAGGACGACAGCTGGAGATACACAACAAATGATAAGAAGACACGGAGCAATAATAGAAAGATGGGAAGACAAAAACATTAAAGTAAAGAAAGCGACATATGGAAGATTAAATAACTTTTCTTGACTTATTTACGTAAGTTGTTGTATAGAAAACCATTATTAGCCATGACTTTTTAGGACCTATTATATAGGTTTTTTGACTTTTAATATGTATAGTATTATTAGTTCTTGTCATTTTTAGGATAAGTAAATTATTACTTTAGGATACATGTAAAGTAGAAAATAGTTTACGTGTTTTCTTTTTAGGCTATAAATATTTCAGTCATTCAGCAAGATAAAGACAATACTTCATGAGTTGAAGCAAGTCTCCTTTTGTACACAAACAACTTTTGAATATTAAATAAAAACAAGTATATTTCAAAAGAAAAACTATGGATGAACAAAGTCCAGAATTATCAAACCTACCAGAACAGGTATTTTCATTTATGATTATGAATAGCTAAATTAATAAATTCCTAACAATTATAATATGATAAAATAAGTTCATATTAGTTACTATATAGTAGAATTATTCGAAGAATAATATGTTACAAAGTTTATTGGCAAAGAGGAAAATGAGAAAAATCCCTAAGAACTATGCCATCCTAAAAGTGAAACCGGTGAGGCAAGAAAGTCGTGATAGGGGAGTAACTAGTGTAGAGGCGTTGTTTAAGGGAAAAGTATCCAGATTACCATACTAATAGTGACAGAGTAACATAATTATTTAAGAATAATCTAGTACATGGTAATCTAAGATGATCATATTTTGTTATGTATATGATTGAAAGGAATATTTTGAAATAGCATCATATGAAAAAGAATGCCTACCTACTTATCCGATGAAATGGTAGATAAATTTAAAATACTTGTTTTATATGAAATTAAGGATATAGAAATTGTAGATATAAGAAAAATCATATGGGAAAAAATATTTGACAAATATTTTTGGACTAGAATAAATTACATACCACACCTACCTAACTACTCTTACAAATACCTACATACCAAATCTACACATCAACCACGATAAATTACGTATATTTAGAATATTGAAAAATGGATATGAAAAATATACAAACTAATGAAAACAAATTCAGAAAAATATATGAGAACTGAAGATATAAAATATATAGAATTCCTTACTGAAAACATACAAGAATTATTAAGATTAAAACAAACAACCAGTAAATATTATGATAAAGCATTTAATAACCCATAAAACCTAAGCATCATATGAACAATATGGCAAGCTATATATCTGATGAAATTAAGATACTTGTTTTATATGGCATTAAAGACTTAGAAATAGAAGATATAAAGAAAATAATATGGGAAAAAATATTTAATAAAGAATAATTAAGTCTAGAATGGTTAAAAGATATGCGTGATCGTAACTTATGTTATTCAGATAGTTATTACTCAGACAATAATAGTTATTATTCAGATGGATATTATACAGATTAAAAATGTTAGAATATATTAAAAGAGTTAGAGAAAAACAAAGTTGGCTATACGAAAAAATTAATTATAGAAACCAACTTAGAAGAGGAAGAGAACAATTAAAAGAGAGATTAATTTCGATAAATAAAACCATGAAACAACTAGAATTAAAAGACAGTTTAGAATATGATTTAGACATAGAATTATTCAAAGAAGAAAAAGACAGGATAATTAACGAAATTGATAACCTAGAATTTAATATCAGATATAATACAATTAGAATAAATTATTACAAAGAAAATTACAGTATTACAACTATTTTAGGATAAAATGATAAACTATGAATATTTAAAATATTGGAGACAAGATTTGGAAGAAATAAGATTAACAAAAGTACTTATGGAAGAGAATTTAATTGAATATTTTAGAACAAATGATATAGAATAGTTAGAATACCTTCAAAATAATATACAAAAACTACAAAGACTAAGAGAAAAAACTAAAGAATATTACAGTAAAGCTTTTAATCAAATATCATCTAATCACCCCCCAAGATGTGAACACCAATAAAAATTAAAATTAAAATAGAAATGTTTAGAGAAGTTAAGAAATATCCACGCACAAATAAAAATAGATCAATTAGAGTTATAATAGATCTATTTAAGTTATCTGAGTTATTCGCACCCTCTACATTTGCGCATCTCCAACTTAAATATGGTATTACCAAAAATCGTACCGAACCAAAGTTTAATTTACCAATTACCGAACCGATATTTTATAAGTATAGTATGTGGTATCTACATTCAAATATCGATTATTCAATTACCAAATTCAAAATTTGAAAATACCGCACCGATTACCGAACGACCACCCCTACTATCAACAATAGAGTCTATTTTAATTTATGTGAGACAGTTTAATTAGAAACAAAATTTAGAGTTTATGTGATATTGAATATTAGTAGGTGCTTGATCATGGAAATAAAAAAAAATATTATTCTAATAAATTAACTTTCAAAAAGAAAAAAATTATGTAGCTGTTTGATCATGAAAATTATTTTTATTTTTTTCAAAAAAATATTTTATTTTACTTTAATAAAAAGGTGAAAACAAGGTGTATTTGACTATGAAAATTTCAAATACACTTCTTGAATTGTATTTAGAAAAATGAAAACAAGTTTTACTTGTTTTTTATACATACACACACATATAATTTCTCTATACATAATTTATACTTATAAAGCAATATACTAAACTTTTAGATTTGATTGTATAAGATAAGACTATATACAATAGATTCTTGTAGCTTCGACCTTTCTTAAACTTTATGTATAGCGAAAGTTTGAGTACATCAAACCGTCTATATCTTTAGACCTTAATATACAACAATCTATATCTTTAGACCTTAATATACAACAATCTTATATGGTGCCTAAATATTTTGTCCCTAACTCTCCAAAAGCCCAAACCATTAGGTTACTTTTCCTGAAAACCCTAATTATCTACTCTTGTTGAAATCTACAACTCTTTATTGGACTCTCTGCCATTTCTGAAAGGTAAAATCTTTTGGCCATAAAATGTGGTCATAATTTGGCCATAATAGCTCAAATTTGATAGTAAAATCTATTCACATTGTAAACATGTTCACATTTTTACATTCTTATCCTTTTCTCCCAATTTTATATTTTCTTTCTTCATTTATTCTTCTAGCTATTTCCAACACTTGGGGATTGAACATCTAACTTGTTTACTTATTTTTTTGTTGATTTTGCATTTCAAAATAATATCTATACAAACAAAGAAGAAAAACGTTAAGATATTTCATTTATTTGAATAATTTTTTAAATTTAAAATAATATTAAACTTAAAAATAATTTTAAAATTGCTGGATATTTTTAGAATGATATATAAATGACTGAATGATAATTTAAAAATAGTTATAAACAATTTTATTTGACTTTGGTGGACAGTTATTCCATCTGGCCACATTTTCAGAATGAGAATTTAGAATATAAAATAATTAAAAATATTTAGAAAAGTAATTTTTTTCAGTTTATTGATGTTCTGTTTTTAGAATTTATCAACAGAAAAATAAAATTACTTAAAATTATGTAATTAGACAAGACAACAACAACAACAACATACCAGTGTATTCCCACCTAGTGGGGTCTAGGGAGGGTAGAGTGTATGCAGACCATACCACTACCTCAAGAGAAGTAGAGAGGTTGTTTCCAATACCACTACCTCAAGAGAAGTAGAGAGGTTGTTTCCAATAGACTCCCGGCTTAGGACCAATAACAGTATAACCAATACAAAAAGTAAGCGCATATAAATTATGTAATTAGACAAGACAAAGTATTATAACCTCTATTTAAATAATTTTATTAAATATTATATTTAAATAAATTGAAAATAGTTTTTAAAATTTAATGTGTAAACAATTCAATAACAACAGATAAAATTCAAAACATTTTAGACATTAACAAACTATAAAAATCATAAAATATTATATAGTTCATTTGTGTCGATCCTAGTTAACAGAAACAAAAGAGAGTCCAACATTAATGTGGTAGACTTGTATTCCTATGTCACGTCGATTTGATCCTGTAAATCATTATTTAATATGACCTATAATTAAGTAATTATATTAATTAATATATTTATACAAATTTAAATTTCATATTTAAATAATCTTTAATCTAATTTGAAAATATTTCAATAATAACAACAAAAACTCAAAACACTTTAGACATGATAAATATTGACACATTATAGTAAACAATAAAAACACATAATCTGTAAGTGTCAACCTAGTCAACATCAATCTAAGAGAGTCATATGATGTTGTAACAAGTTGTCTAGTCCGATTTAATAACTTGTGAATCGTTATTTACATTGTTATTAATATGATCTTTAATTAAGTGTTTTATTAATTGTTATTAATAGCTTTAGATAATTTTTTTTTTTAAAATTGATAATATTTCAATCGTCAATTTAAAAGACTTTAGAAATAATAGACATCGACACATTGAACATAATTGGTATAATATCCTTGACTCTAGCTACGACTGTTCAAAATCGAATCGAAATCAATAATCTGTAATGACATTTTGGTTAGTGAACTAGTGGTTCGACTTTTCGGATTACCAAGTGTAAAGTATGTGTGATTTGTTGTTATCATAGTATTTTACAAATTATATTTGAAAATTATATATATATATATATATTAATTTTATTTAAGCGAAATAATAAAAAAATAATTTATTAGAGATCATTTAGTAATAAATATAAGTAATAATTCATAATTTATCAAATCGTCGTAATATAGGGGTGAAAGAGTTATATGATTAATACTTATACCTCTCGACAGATGTGAACTATATGCATAATTTTTGTAAGTATCAATGTTTATCAGGTTTAAGGTATGTTGAGTTGTCGTTATTGTGATATCTTATAAATTATGCCTGAGAATTATTTAAATATATATTTTAATTTTATTTAACCATATACTTAAAAAAATAAAGAATTAGAGATCATTTTAGTAACAAGGAGAGAAAGTCGGAGAAGAACATGAGAAAAAAATAGACAGTAAATGTAGTGTTTGAGTTATAGCAAAAAATATGTACATTTTTGAAGAAATATACGTATTTTAATGGTATAAGACTATTGATATTCTTGCCTAAGAATTTATATTTCAATTAAATTTAATATAGGGAGTATACATATTTTAATATTTCAATTAAATTGTAATATAGGGAGTATAAATATTTTAATATTTTGAATAAGAGGGCTGAAAAAGTCAATAGTACGGAAAAGTGAACAAATTGCTCCGATTTTTGCGACATACTTTAATTAGAGTTAGAAGTTTTAAAATTTTAATTTATGTATATGATAAAGTTTTTTAATAGTATTCCAAATTTACCCTTAAAAAAAGATCGGGACGAATTTCTTGACAAATAAATAAATGGGACCCCAAAAAATAAAATATCATTAGATCTCATTCACACGAAGTCGAGAATATTTGAAACTAGTTTCCTACACAATTGGATGTACATTTTTTTTAATGTTACAACTGTTTACTATTAATATTCGCTGTATCAATTTAAGAACGAACAATCGAGATCATTTCCTGACAACTCTGCTTCTGTTTCTTTGATTGTGAAGAATACCAGTCGAAGAAATCAATCTCTAAGGTATGATGGCCTTCCTTATCTTCATTTTCCATTTTTGTTTTCAGTATTGTTAGCTGTATCACCATTTGTTGTTTGTACTGTTGTGTTGCGTGGAATTTTACTAAGTTTTGGGCAGCCTAATATACCGAAAATCGAAATGGAAGAAAAAACAAGTAGTCATGGTATTTTTTATGCCTTTGAAAACTGGGGTGTTATATGGTACTACTAATGTTGAGAGTACTGAAGATAGTTACTATGTGGAGAGATATACGGAGAGGGACCTCGTAGAGCATTCAATTGATAAGATCAATGATCTTTCCCCTCTACTCGAGGAAAGATCTCGAGAATTTCAGTTTGGGAATGGGGTTTTGAGGAAGCAGGAAGGGAGTTTTATGAGGAGAGTGAAGAGAAACATGGGAAAGAGGAACTCATGGAGAGTCAATACCCTCTGATTCCAACGGTTGATGAAGCATACACTCCTCCGCCCCTGCCTCATTTTTTCGATACGAAAATGGAGGGCACAATGCAATGCTCGGCAAATTACGTGCCTCTGAGTCCCATAAGCTTCTTAGAAAGATCAGCAGTTGTGTATAGCAATAGGCTTTCTATCGTTCACGGAGATGTTAAATTTACTTGGAGAGAAACCTGTGATAGGTGTCTCCGTCTTGCTTCTGCTCTTACTCAACTTGGAATTTCTCGTGGTGGCGTCGTTGCTGCCTTGGCTCCAAATATTCCTGCAATGTATGAGCTGCACTTTGGAGTACAAATAAATGGCTGAGCGAGTTCTCTGTGCACTTAATACGCGTCATGATTCAGCAATGGTCTTGGTGTTACTTAGACATTCAGAGGCCAAAATTATATTAGTAGATCACCAGTTGCTCGATATTGCTAAGGGTGCACTAGAAATTCTGTCCAAGGCGAGTGCCAGGTTGCCACATCTAATTTTGATCTCTTATAAAGAGAGTTATCCAGTACTAATAGCTTGCCAGAAATTCTAGAGTACTGAGTCATTTTCAGCTACTGGAGAACCTACTTTTGAGATAGTATGGCCAAATGATGAACGGGATGCCATTGCTCTCAATTATACTTCAGGGACAACGTCAAGACCCAAAGGGGTCATTTATAGTCACAGAGGGGCATATTTTATTTCTCTGTCTGCAGCTCTGCTCGCTGAAATGATTTCGATGCCTGTCTATTTTTGGACTCTTCCCATGTTTCATTGCAATGGGTGATGTCTTTCTTGGGCTGTGGCGGCACAAGGTGGCACGAACATTTGCCTGAGAAGTGTCGCCGAAGAAGGGGTTTTCAACAGCATAGTTCAGTGCTAAGTGACTAACATGGCTGGTGCACCTACGGTTTTGACAATGATAATAAATGCACCACCGAGTGTCCAAAGACCACTTCCAAGGACAGTACATGTTATGACAGGTGGCGCACCACCACCTCATTATGTTCTACTTAAGATGAAAGAGCTCAATTTTAATGTTAATCACGGATATGTTCTAACAGAAACCTATGGTCCAGCAACATTTTGCGCTTGGAACCAGAGTGGAACTCTCTATCACCTGATGAGCAGGATAAGATTCAGGCTCGTCAAAGAGTGAACCATATTGGCTTGGAGGAAGTAGATGTAAAAGATCCTGAATCAATGAAGAGTGTACTCTTTGATGTCAAAACAAATGGGTGAGGTGATGATTAGGGGAAACACTGTAATGAATGGTTACTTAAAGGATCTCAAAGCCACAGAAATGCTTTTAAAGGAGGCTGGTTTCGAAGGGGGACTTGTCAGTGAAGCGTCTTGATGGTTACATGGAATTAAAGGATCGTTCAAAGGACATTATTATCTCTGGTGGAGAAAATATTAGTACGAGCGAAGTGGAGTCGGGTGTTGTCCTTACTGTTCATGTTTTTGGTTTTAACATTTAATG
>NW_025888146.1:62744-90077 GCF_002878395.1 Capsicum annuum | reverse complement strand
ATCTAATAAAAATAATGATGAACCAGTCCAAAAACTGATGGAAGACCCTATTCATCAAATCCATGAATGCCGTAGGGGCATTGGTTAACCTAAAAGACATAACCAAAAACTTAACACCGGGTATAAAAGGCAGTCTTAAGGATATCAACCTCCCTAATCTGTAATTGATGATACTCAGATCGAAGATCAATTTTAGAGAAAAATTTAGCACCCTGCAACTGATCAAACAAATCATCTATCCTTAAAAGAGGATACTTATTCCTTACTGCTACCTTATTCAACTGCCAATAATCAATGCACATCTGAAGGAAACCATTCTTCTTACGCATGAATAACAGTGGTTCACCCCATGGGGACACACTAGGATGGATTAAACCCTTATCTAAAAGATTCTTTAGTTGTCTCTTAAGCTCTTTTAACTCAGCTGGAACCATTCTATACCGAGGAACAGAAATCATACGAGTGTTCAGAACAAGATCAATCCTAAAACCATTCTCTCTTTCAAGAGAAATACCAAGAAGGTCATCAGGAAATATATTTACCACTGGGATAGAATGTAAGGAAGGACCAGATGATAGAGATACCCCATGAAGATTAATCACCAAGCTCTAAGATATGATATAAACCTACCCATAGGATCTAGGGATCCATCCTCCCACTCAATAACTGGCTCATTAGAGAATTTAAAGGCAACCTTATGGGTTTGACAATCTAGAGATGCATAGCATGAGAGAAACAAATCCATCCCCAGTATAACATTGAAATCTATCATATCTCATTTAAACAGACCTACCAAAGTTTCTATACTACAAACATATACCACACACCCTCTATAGAATCATCTGGTAATCACAAAGTCACCTACTGGGGTAGAAATAGAAAAAGGGTCCAAAATATAGTAGGGACCAAAACCAAAATGCATGGCCATAAATGGGGTCACATAAGAAAGAGTGGACCCGAGATCAAGAAAATAATACACATCACAAGAAAAGAGTTTCAACATACTAATTACAACATCAGGTAATGCCTCATACTCCTGACGAGTAGTGAGAGCATACAGATTATTCCAATCAGTGCCAGAGCCAAATGGTGCACCCTTTGCTGCCGAAATTAAAGAAGAGGTGATTAGAACCTTGTTTTCCCAAGAGGGAACCTTACCAATAGGGCAGTTTCTAAGCATGTGCCCTGGCTGACCACAGTTGAAGTACTTGTCCCCCCCATCACAGAGACCCCAATTCAATCTACCATAAATCCTGTAAGGAGGATATGATGGAGCCAACTGAGCTCCACTAGCATGAGATTAGGCACCCTGCAACCTGAAGTTGTTGCCACTATAGAAACGCCTATCACCTAATAATTTTTGGTAGGGAGAACAAGCCATTGAATAATACCTAAAATTTCCCCACTTGTTATAGGGCTACTTACCCCCATCCCTTCCACTCTACTGTTGGCCACCACTCGGCTCAGAAAATTTAAACTTCTTTCCCTATTTTTCTTCTAACTCAGCCTACTTCTTTTTCTTTTTCTCTACCTGCTGCATGTATACCACCAACCTGGAGATATCCATGTCCTTGATCAATAAGGCAACCTTAATCTTCAGTATCAAATGTCTAGATAAACCAAAATAGAACTTTCTCATTCTAGCCCTTATGATAAAAACTAACTTTAGAACATATTGCGATAACTGGTGAAATTGTAGGGCATACTTCTTGATATACATTTCACCTTGCTTTAGATTGACAAAAATTTTTTCCTTTACTTCTCTCAACTCTTTTGAAAAGAAGTGGTCCTGAAAAGCATTAGAAAAATTATCCCATAGAGCTGGATTAGGACTATCACCCCGAGTCTGCCCCCATTTCTCATACCAGTGGTATGATACATCCATCAGTTGATTAGTCACAAATCCCACACTTTCCACATTTGTGGCATGCATAACACGAAATATCTTTCCATATCATCCAGAAAACCTTGAGGATCCTTCTTTACCTTAACACTAGTAAAGTTCAAAGGGTTCAACCTCATGAACTGGCCAACCCTTATTACCCCAGAAGATAGAGTAATAGATGCACCACGCTCAGCTTGAGAAGCTACTAACTGAGCCAACATATAGATAGACTAACAAAACTCTGTATTCATTACATTAACCTAAAAAGCCATGGAAGGGCAGGAGAGAACTGGTAAAACTCTAGGAGAACAATCACAAATTAGATCCCTAGACCAGGTCTGGACCCCATAAGTGGAATGGGTCCCATTAATATTTTCCTCAAGTAGGACAAAAGAGTTTTCATGAACTTTAGACCATTGAGAAGGCATGATCTGAAAAGCGAACAAATAAGAATTAGAGGAGAATTTAAGACCTTAGACTCTACAGCTCGAAATCAGAACATAAGAAAGAGAAGCATTCCTAAATGCCTCATAGCCTCTTCCTTATGCATGTGGCATGCTACACACCCCTAAAAGAGACTTTACTCAAAACAACTTTGTGGATGCCAAATTGATCATGAACCTAGGGCTTTGATACCAATCTAACACGACCCAAACTAGGCCTAGACACGTCGAATATCTCAAGTCCAATTGAGATAGGAAGCCACCCCCAATGCCAAACCATAACTGCCCTGTACCTTATGTTAGATGAATTCTGTACATATAACAAGAAAAGATAAATATTACTCAAAGTCAATAATAGAATATAACCATAACCAACCTAAAATCTGATTAAATATCCAATTGGTGTTAGCCCCAATACCAATACCAATGCCAATATAGTTACCAGTATCATCTATCCCCACAGTAGTCACACCAAGCCTCTAACCAAAAATAAAGAATATCCGATCAGGACATGCCTTTGACAATATTCAAAACCAAAGTCCAAGAAAAAAGTAATGTAAAGAAGTCTATATCATGAAATAGAGTCTTCCGGAGTATGGAAGCTCACTATTTTAGTATGACACAAAGCTGTCCCCAAATCCAATCACTGAGCAGGAGGAGTAGAATGACCGATTCCTATATTACGTGGGGATACAATACCCAAAGATAGGTTAGCGGGTGAATGCTAGAATATAATCAGGAATAAGGATAAAATAATGCCAATATTTAAAATCAATGTAAATAACCATATGCAATCACATACATATATACATATATACCATGACGGGAAAGAGAATTGATTTTAATATTTAGTAAAACCTAAAACTGGGCTATGTAGTTTAACCATCCTAAAATTACTCATGGTTTAATGGGTTCAGTGTTACCCCCTGAATGGGCCTGGTGTGTGTAACCACATGAACCAGAGATATCATAGGGGTGGGGGATTCTCGTGTACCCTTCGCCCTCCATGATATATATATGCAAGTATAACTTAGGGGTTTTCCATATACCCCATGAGTATATGGTCCCCATAACCAACCCTCATGTCGACAAACATGAGTTTCCAGTGTTCGCCCACTAGACTCACACCTTCATGATTAGCTATGACAGCCCACCATTATTGCCTAATTAAAACCTTTAGCACATAACTAAACTAATAATTCTAGAGTTAATTACCAAGGCTTTATAAAGTGGAATCATCATACCGACTATAGCTTGCAAGCAATGTCATTAGCCAACACTCAGGAGATTTCCATGCACCCCGTAAATTCCATTATAAAAATCACTTGGGGGACTTCTGTGTACCCCACAAGGTTTTCAAAACCAAATCCATGTCCACCAAGGCCTTTCCAATTAATTTAAAACCATTTAAACCAATTTAGGTTCCATTACCATCTTATGTAATGCAAAGTTTCAATAATAGTCAAATTACGAGACAAAATCATTCTCATAGGTATTTTGACAAACATGTTGAGAGCATATAGTTTTTAAAGCCAAAACCAAGTACCAATTTACCATTCTCATGCATCCATATGTTCAAACCACAATAGTAACATGAAAACCATAAGAAAACATGGGAAAATATTATCCAACCAAGAACAACCAAAACCACAATATAAATTTCAAAACCAAAACAATGCCATAATCATACCATGAAAACCATCCACTAAAACATGCTTTTAGTTAAACTAAAAATGAGGGAGGAGTTATATTCCTTAGGTACCAAAGAGTATGGAGAGATTTACTTTTGAAATCCCTTAATTGAATCACCTTGAGAAAACCCTAGCCCTTTCCTGAACCAAAAGTTTGAGAGAGATTTAAGAGTGTTTAGAGTGTGTTTGATTGAGAATAATATGGTAAATAAAGTCCCAAAAGTATTTTAAGTCATGCATTCAAAAGAATTTAATAGGGGAAATATCCAGATTACCCCCAACTTAAACTATAAAAATCACCACAAGAGGGTATGATTTTAGACCCCTCACTCGTACCCACATCATACGAGTAGTACCTTTCACTCGTACCTTGATCAGACTATTAGTCACCATATTTTGTCCAACATACAACTCCTTATCCTAAATCTTACCATCACCATATGACAAGTACCTTCAAATCGTACCCTAGGCAAAATATCAAAGGTTAGATACTAGACAACATATGGTCTACACTATACTTCTCATATCATGAACATACGACTAGTATGAGGTATTCTCATACCAAGAATAGAAAATCACCTAGAAGATACTATTTATCATATGAATTGGGCTCCTAGGTCGTTAGCACAATATACGACTAGCATGCTTGAGTTGTATGGTCACTAGTGAGTTTAAAACTTAGGAAATTTCAAAATGTCAAAATTTAGGGTGTTTCAGGCCATTTATGAGATCCTATGGCATGAGGTTTATCTTGGTTACAGTTGATTATGTTTCCAAATGGGTGTAAGTGGTTGCGCTCCCTAGTATTGAATGTAAAAGTGTCACTATATTCCTGAAAAAGCATATTTTTTTTTCTAAATTTGGCACTCCACATGCAATAATTAGTGACAGTGGGTCTCATTTGTACATCTGCTTGTTCAAGAGTTTACTTTAGAAATATAGAGTAAAGCATAAAGTGGCCACACTTTATCCTCCTCAGACAAGCAGATAGGTTAAAGTTTCCAATAGAGAGATTAAGTATATTTTAGTGAAGACTGAGAATGCCAATAGGATTGATTGGTCTAGAATGTTGGATGACTCATTATGGGCCTACTAGAAAGCTTACAAAACCCTCATAGGTGAATCCCCATATCATCTTGTGTATGGAAAGTCATGCCACTTACCTGTTAAACTTAAGCACAAGGAACTATGGGCCTTGAAGAAGCTAAATTTTGAGTGCCGTGATACAACAAAGATGAGGATGCATAAAATGAATGAGTTGGATGAATTTTGACTTCGAGCTTATAAGAGATTTGCACTATACAAAGAGAAGATGAAGTTGCATCATGATCAAAAAATTAAGAAAAGAGTATTTGAGCTAGATGACCAGGTGTTGCTGTATAATTTGAGACTTAACTTATTTCCAGGCAAGTTGAAGTCTAAGTGGTATGGGTCGTTCACTGTGGTGAGGGTGTTCCCATATGTGCTATAGAATTGAACCATGATGATGAAGCCCCATTCAAAGTAAATGGATAGAGGGTAAAGTGCTATATGAGCACCATTGAGGAAGAAAAATGGTTGTGGATATGAACCTTGGTGAAGTCTGAGTAACCAAGGCAACTGAGTTATGCTGTGATATTAAATCAGGCACTGGGAGGCGACCCATGGGGCTAGTTTATGAAATTTGAGTATCCAACCTAGCCATGTCATTTCGTAATTTTAAATCAAGCACTGTGTGAGAGGCAACCCATGTTATATATATATATATATATATATTTAATTATAGGGTAACTTGGGTGTTCAATGTGCAGGGTTGGAGATTGCAGAAAAAATAAGAAAATTTTCAAGTGCTAGGCATCACGACTCTCTTAATGAGTCGTAATCAGTCTTAACGACTCATAAGAAAGAGTTGCAGGGTGATGGAACTTAGACCATTCTTAGGTATTTGGTTTTTGGAGTCATTATGACTCTTAGAACGAGTGATAGTCAATGACTACGACTTGTCACCTTAAGTCACAAAAACTAGAGACCCTGGTAAGGTTCCAGTCCTCATGGAGAAAGTCTAAGACTCGTAGTCACTGGTTACAAGTAGTTATTATAACTCGTAACCAGTCTCAAAATCATAGACCCATCAGGTTGACCCAGCGCAAATCAAATGATCAAAATTTAATAAAGTAGAAGGGTCAAATGATTGGTATTCCAATCATTCAAATTAGAGGATCCCTTAATTCTCTGTGGCTACCAACTCCACCCAACCACACTCTAAATTTATCCCATCATCAAGTATAATAAAATCTCCCACAAATTGAAAAATGTCAAAAAGGTAGGGCCTAAAATTTGCTAAAGTATGTTTGAGAAGAATCCAGACAAATATCAAGTGACTATTTTTAGTTTAAATTCTAAAGCGTTAAGGTAATGCATTAATGTGAACTAGTTGCTTGGTTTTTATGTTCAAAATACATATGCATATAAGTAGACAAGCCCTAGTCTTGAGAAATTTGAGTTTTAATGGGAGAAAATGACTTAATGTAGACTAGAGTTTGTTGAAAGGGATGAATTAGAGATGTTTTAGTTGTTAAATATCTATATTGTGTGTTGAGAATGAATAGGGGAACTAGATACTCTAATCTTCTATGTTACAGTGGCTACGGGATTCATAATGACTCATAAGGTCACTTAACGAGTTGTTACATGACTCGTAACCATAGGTAACATGGTTTATTAGAAAAGTTATAGGTTTTATTAACATTGTGACTCATTTTAACTAATCGAACTCACACTATATGACTCATATTCAAGAGTCGCAATGACTGGGAAGGGTATTATATTATGAAAGTATTTTTAGTCAGACAATGAGTGTTGGTAATGAGCCATAGTCTAACATTAATACTCGTTAGAAGGACTCATTACCTGAGCAGTAAATACTGCATAGGCAGCCTTCCACCTTATGAGTCTCACTACGACTCATAACCAAAGGTAACAACTCATACTTATAAGTCGTAGTGTGCCTAGACCCCGCCACACTGACACCTTATTTTCTTTATTTTCTTTTTTTTCTTTATTTTTCTTAGTTATGACTAATGAGGTTGTTTCAATAGGTACCAATGGAACCTAATGGTGATTCATCAAAGAAGCTGGCATCGAATAAGAACAACCAAAAGAATCTTGCCCTAAAGTCCACTCTTCACCTCAGAAATAAGGACACCGATAAGCCAAGTGGTGACCTCAAGGAATATAAAGTAAAGGGGTAGGTCTTCCCAGGGAAAAAACACCCAGGGGTCATAAATCAATTGCTGTGGACGAAGACACACCCCCTAGGTCCACACCAAGGATAAAGAGATATAAAACCTCACCACCCCATTCACCACTATCCTCCTGAGAAAAATGATGACAATGATAAAGAAAAAAATAATGAGGATTCTGGTGAGGAATAATTAAGGTCCAAGGATAAAAATAAGGATGACGACGAGTCTTCTTCTAGAGAAGACAACACTGAAGAGAGTGGTAGTCCAGTTAGAGAAGTACAACCACCATAAGTACCACCCATTCTACTTTTTATTGAGGTCACTCCAATGACTATCATTAAATAATAGGGGTACCCTAGAATGCAAGCCCTATATGAATAACACACTGCCATAAACCTTAAAAATAAAAAGCCTCTGAGAGGTCTTTATCTTGAGAGAAGGTTAACCATAACAAGTATGTTTGAAATTCCTACATTTGATGCTTGATTCAAGAAATATAAGTTTAAGTGCATGACTAGAACACTGGGCCATTACTATGAAGATGTGGTATGTGAGCTTTATAAAGCGTACCAAATGGAGTTGAAAAGGCAAAACCCACAAGGAAATCTGTAGAGGGGAGAAGACCTAATATCAAACTTCATAATTAAGGTGTTCAAGTGAACATCTCTGCTCAGACCATCTCTCAAATATTACATGGGCCAGAATTTGTACTTTTGACCAATAGTGTTGTGTTGGATTTATGAGTAGAGGAGATGAAGAAACTCAAAGTGAAATAGATAGGTTCATAAGATAAGCTTGTTTAGTTTCGGTGAATGGATGAAATTATTACTTCATCTCGAGAGGAGGCCCTGTGGGTTGTTGGTGGTGTTGCAGGATCATCTTCAATCAAGAAGAAAAACTTGACTTTTTAGACCAAGGCTTGGTGGACCCTGGTTAGGCACAGGTTGAGTCCCAATATATCAGACAACATTGTGGGTCTGAACAAGGCAGCACTAATAAAAAATATAATGTTGGGCTACTAGATTGATGTAGCCAAATAGATAGATCGTGAGATCAGGGATAGGGCTACTAGCTTCGATATAGTGTTAGCCTTTCCTTTTTTGTTAACTCAGTTTTTCTTGGAGGTGAGAGTGCCAAAGCTCCCAGCTATTGATTAATTTTTGAGCTTGAGGACCACAACTGATTTGGGGTTAATCAAAGATATAAAAAACCCTATCTCAAAGATGGAAAAGTTGGGCATATTGATAATCAGTGAAACATATAGAGCCAGAGGAGAGACACTACAGGGTTCACTGATATGGGTGATACTTTGATTGAGATCGGCCATTATGTACCCTAGGCTTTTGATGTAGCAGGTATATCCAATACTCCCACTCCACCACCTACTATAGCACTACAACTATCCACATCCAAGTTTGTTTCGATCGTCTATGTATTTGTGTCGCAGTTGTTCCTGTCCGAGGTTATGAAGAGGTTGAGCACAGTGGAAACAAAGGTGAGACATATAAAAGGAGGAGTAAAACCATGGGTTGAAAAGAGTCCTAGTGATGAAATAAGGTAAATATAGGTGAGGTTTGATGGGTTCAAGCAGAGGATACTTGGTAACTTGAGGTTCTCTAGTCCCTAGACCTTGTAGGTGTACATGCCGAGCTAGCCATACTACAAAAGTCAATTGTTAACCTACGTGATAAGCCCATCCTCTCGATACCTATTATTGAGAATATTCACAGAGAATATGTGGTTGAGAGTATTTGGGCAATCAATGAATCAACCCCAATAGGTAATGTTCAAGCTGGTGAAGGAGCACGAAAGAAAAATAAGAACAAAAAGATGAAGAACAGAGAACCAAAGAAGGAGAGGTTGTGATTGAAAAAAGAGAAAGTTTGCAAAGTGAGAGGGACTGAGAGACTAGGATCCAAGAGATAGAGATAGGGTATAGTAGTTCAACACCCGCTGACGTTGCTGGGATAAATAGTAGTACAACACCACTGCCTGAGCCATCATTGAGCGCATCAGTTACACTGGTGCTACAACTGATTTGACCTCGCCAGTCACCACTAAGGCCATTGATGCTGAGAATAGGCCCTTTCCTGAGGCTTCACATGCTGACACAACTTGATCTGGCACCTAGAGCGCTCAGGTATGACTCTGATCTTTGATTTGTATTTATTAATACACTAGGGACAGTGCATAGGTATTTAGTTGGGAGTGGGAGAGTACCGCATAGCTGCCGTGAGCTGTTGTTGTCGTGTTTCTTTTTTCATTGGTTGTGGTTTGAATGTTGAATTAGCATGTCTAGTTTAAATATGTGTTATGTTTTGTTTTATGTTTTATTTTGTCTATATGATGTTTAATTAGGAAGAAAGTTTGTAACTGAGGCAGTGAATATGTTTTGACTGATGTTTGGTGCTGAAAGTTTTGTTTACATGGTAACCCTCCTACAAATTTGATAACTGTGTGATATGTGCATCTATGTGACCACTGTGAATCTCATAATGTCATTAGAATTAGGAATGTAATAACTGTGGAAAATAATTAATCAATGAAATAGGAAGTAACTAGCAGTGTGACCCTATACAATGTGCGTGTGATGGGTTACCTAGTTCCCTTTGTGTGCGTAATCCAGAACTTTACCGGTTATTCTTGCCTAAGTTAGAGGATTATCAGTTAGGAAAGGATCATAGGCCATTTTTGAATACAATCCACTTTAGCCTAAATAACCAACCAAAAGTGAATAAGAATCCCCTGATCACGAGTATGAGCCTTAATAGACTTAAATTCTTGTTTACACCGATTCACCTTCCCATTTTTAATTGTAATAAACCTGTCTTGGTCATGGTCCTCTTTGGACACTGTGCACCTCAACTCAGGCAAATCTCCTAAGTTAAGAGTTGCTATATAGGTGTGAACAAGGAAAAGTGGGTATGAAGAATGGGTGTGAATAAAAACAAAAGTAGGAGTGGATGAAATAGAAAAAGAAAAAAATTGAGAAATTGTGAAAAATAAGAAAAAAAATACAATAAATGACTGCACTAGATTTGAACAGGTAGAAAATTGAAAGAAAAGTTGGCAAATGAGTTGAACCTAAAGAAATCATTGTGCAAAGGAGGCTAAGTCATTAAAAATGTCCCAAAATCTATCATACCAACCCCTAAGCTTACATTACAATCCAAATAAAGTCCTATAGTGATCCTAACCCGACTGTTCAAAAACTAAGATAAAGAAAATAAGGGAAAGCCTATGGCATTCTATGCACACTGTGGCACTTATTTATGAGAGAGAGCGTATCTTGAATGTATCTGAATTATCTTGATAAATTTATGTGAGTGAACGAGACTTATTTGACTAAAAAAGTGAATGGGTTGCATTGATAAATTACTTATCTGTTCAGGTAGCGTAACTTGTAGCTATGCCTAGTTGTTCGTTGCTAATGTAATGCCATCATTTGATTCCAGTGTGTCATACCATTGTACCGAATCAATATACACAGTTGGGTTCCTTAAAAGTTAAAAATAGGAGGAGAATAATGTGTTTTGAACAAACATTGATAAGTCGACTGCCAAAGGAATCTTAGGATTTTCTCTGTTAAGAATCATTTGTGTTTTTGTGTTGTATTGTGCCTGAGGACATGCAAACATTATATGTTGAGGGTATTTAAGTGCCACGGAAACATGACACATTTGATGCTTAAAATGGTGAAATTATGCATTGACTTAGGTTATTTTGTCAGATTGATGGGTGATTTATGTGTTTTTTAGGAAAACTAGGTTGGAAGTTACTTAGACTAAAAATTGAAAGAGAATGCTGCCAAAAAGTAAATTACTAGTCAAGATACAAATCGTAGGGACAAACTTTGACTCATAGTGGAAAATTGTACTATGACCAGTGTCTGAAGAGATGAAGATTGATGCTCCAATGGCTATGTATGAAGACCACGAGTCATAATTTCTGAGTACAACTCGTTATGAGGAGTCGTAAAGACAACAGAGTCAAGTAATCTGAAGATAAAAAGCTATTGGAGTTATTATGACTGGTAAGGTAACTATACAAGTCATAATTACTAAAGACAAAAGAGAGCAATAACAGAAGGCAACGAGTCGTAAGGAGATCTGACGACTCGTTGCCAAGGACGTAACCACTGCCGACTTAATTTTCCTAGTCTATTTTAATTAGGATTCCTTTGTTATTTTGAGAAACTTTTAATACCCTAGGGTTATTCATTTATTTTGTTACACACCTTTGATAATTTTCTTGATACTTTTGTATACTTGGATCATTGATACTTTCATTATTGTGCAATTAATTACACGTCTTCTTCATTGATTATCATGGATTGTTGCATGAACATAAATGGCTCATTTTCTTGACTAGGGTGGTGGGAACCTTGGTTGATTAGCTATGTAAAGGAAGTTGGAGATTCATCTATTCTATTGTAGCTGTGTGTATTGCTATCTTCTTCATATAAATCATACCCCAAGCTACTGCAGAAGCCTAGAAATTGCCTGATTTGATAACGTCCTTACAAGGGAGTGAAACATTGGGAAAAAAAGGTTATGACAAGGAGTGCAATCAACCCTCATTTAATCAACCCTAAACTTAAAAGGTGAGAGTTGTACTGAGGTTATAGACAAATAACAAGGCGACACCCTGATACTCATAAGGTATAGGGTGAGATTTATCAACACGTTCACAAGACGGTTGATAATACATAGCTTGTCAACTTTGCATGAAGAGCAGTGGGTTAGGTGGATCAAACACGAGAAACCTACCGAGTCGAGAAGATGGGGGGAATATAGTCCTAGTGTTATTCTTCTATTATTTACAAACTAAAGCATCCACGTTTGGCTACTTGTTACTGTTGATTTTCAAATCCCCTAATTTACTTTTATGCATTGCTCATGGATTTTGTCAAGCTTAAGAGTCTGTTCTACTTATTCCCTGTGGGTTCGACCCCAACCTTGTTTGGGTTACTATATGTGACATCAACCGCAACATACTTCTTTGGAGGTTAGTTTTGGGCTAAATCAATGATTTCATTCTAGAAGTCTCCCCTTGAGTGTTTTTGTTGTTATTTTTAGTTTCTTTACTAGTTTGGGTAATTGGCTTACTTATAAAGGCCGAGCCTAGATAAGTGTCGTCATGACCCATTTTTGGATCATGACAACAATAATCAAAGTAAATTAGAAATGAAACAAGAATAAAAAATCCCATAATATAAAATATGAAATAGCAATTTTATGATACATCCCAGGTTTGGTGGTCACTAGTATAAGCCTCTAATACAAATTAATAAAAATTAGTCTAAAATTATCTTAAATGCAAAATCAAGCACAAGATGCAAAAACTCAAAAATGTGTCAGCCACTATATTGATCTTTGCAATTCTAATGTCGAAGGAATGCAATCTACTACCTGCTAATCGAGCCAATACCTACACGAGGTACAAAAAAATAAGAAAAAAATAAAAAGAAACAAGGGTGATAACAAAACACGTGTACTCAGCATGCATTATCGTTAACCGATCCTTATTCAATGTTATGGCGAGAATCACCACCCCAATTACTAAAGGTTTCTCTCAATATGCTACCAAAAATATACCACTTCATTCTAACCAGGCATCCCAACATAACTGTCAAAAGAAACTATCAATATATAAGTTAGGCACATGAGGCTAGGTGAATCAACACTATCCATTTTATGATCAACAAGTAAAGAAAGTCATTTATGAGGGGAGACTCACTAACACAATATATCAGGCTTAATTAATATGTTCAACCAATAATCTAGGATACAATAGTCAGAGTGTATAATAATATGTATATTATGCTACCAATAGGTACAAGTCTACAAGTTTCACTAACCAAGTCATAGCCATATCCCACGTCTTATAATATCTCAACTTTCAAATCAACTAAGAGGTAGTATAATATGATGTAATGTAATATGGTGAATGCAAAAAATACAATATCATAAACAAGGTTCAATCGTACTCAATTCAAAAGTAAATACTCAAACAACATATCAAACATACCAAGGATATGCGATGTAATGCAAGTTATGCAATGTGATGATGAAAATGGGATGATGATGATTTGAGCCATTGTATGACTTTCATATTCACCTTCCTATACTCAGCGCTTTGGTTAGGACCCATAGGGTGTTCGCAACCCATATAGTTTATCATATCTCAATATTAGATCTCACTTCACCTTTTCATCTAATATTCATAGATAAAAGATTTTGTAAAATGCCTCATTCACCTCTCTGGCAATGTTTATGGATCAAGAGTTTCATAAAGTGTTTCTCAGTGGTACCAATATTATGAATATGTATTGATTAAATGAGGAATAATGCTTACAACAATTCAATATGAAGATAATGATCATTTCTATATAGGTATAAAGTTTCACAATCCAGTTTCTCAGGTCATGATAAAACCTACTATAATCCACCAGTAGATAAGCCAATCCATAAGCCGAAATAGTTAGTAATGGACTTTCAAGAGAATTGAAAGGGAATAGCAAAATTAAATCTAAATAATAACTAATATAGAATAAAACCCCTAAGATCGGGTGAAATTAGTATAAGAGCTTCTAATAGAATCAGTGTAAAGGAAAATGCAAAATGAATATATATGTATAAACCATTTGAAATATAAAATAGAGATAAGTCTAATCAATACAAGTGAGAGTAGGAATACTCTGAATGTCAGGAGTTCACCCCAAATATCTGATCCATAGCTGCTCTGTATGATGCAATCATCAACTGTAAGAACTCATACTATGATCTTCAGGTTGCAAAAGTGTAGTATGAGTACCAAACTTGTGGTAATTAGTAGGCATCATTCGATTGAGCTCTAAAAACAAGGTAAACATAATTAACACGTAAGGCATAAATATAACCATAAACAACTATGCAAGAAACTAAACATAACAATAAGTCTAGTGAAGCAATAAGAGTAAACTATTCTATCCTAACAATATTCAAGAACTAAAGTGCAATACCGTATATCACTAGACAATATATAGATGAAGAGTGAAAGAAAAATACATAGTAGTAGTATAAGGCCAAAAGACACATATACAATAAGAATAGACAAGGAAAAAGAGGAATATACAGTAATACCATATATATATATACATACATACAGAGGACTAACTTAAGAGTAATAATCTAAGGGAGCCAACCTACATCTCAAGGGAATCCTAACCTAGTAGAAAATCTAATACTAGCATAGTCAAGCCTCTATCATCAATAACTAACCATGAGGTAAACTATCAATAGCATAACTTACCAAACTAAAGGGAAGAAATTAGAAACGTACCAAAAATCTTGGGTACCTATCCATAACCATCCTGCCACGATCTAACCCTAACAATCAATAGTAAAGTAATAGACTAGTATGGACAAATAATAACATAATTGGGCCCCTATAAGCTCAGAAGATATAAGCAGACACTCAACAAAAAGCCATCATAGCTTATACTTATACAACCCCCATAAGGCCGATAGCTATAAGTACCAAACAATTATACTGGCGATAGAAAATACATATGAATGAATGCATGCAATATAAATGAAACACCCCATATTTTTGGACTTAGAAAATTTCTTGAGCTTTGAGCTCACAGCCCTAATTACAATCGAACACTATAAGTCGTAGGGTGTCATGACGAGTCATTGGGATAAGTCGTAACCAAATTAGTAAGTTTGTGGCTTGATTATTCTCTGAGTAAGAGTGTCTCACTAAGATCCATATATTACGAGTCATTAGGTGTAATTATAGGGAGTCCAGTGTAAGTCATAATGTGGGTTCTGTGTTGACTACGACTGGACCCTATAAATTGTTGGGTCTCATTATGAATCTTTTGGCTGAGTCGTAAGGTTAATAATTTAGGGTGCCTCAGTGGTAATGCATTGGTTACGACTCGTGGTGATGAGTCGTAAGGGTTGGTTATGATTCAAGGTTTGACCCATAGTCAAAGGTGACACTATTTAACTTTTAAGTTGAGGGCATTCTAGATATTTTCCCTCTTAACCAAATAGAAACACACGTCTTATAACCATTTTAGGGTGTAGTTATCTCTCATAAACAATCTAAGTAACTCTCAAACACTCCCAAAAGTCTCTTTAGATTCCCTCAAGCAAGTCAAGCTAGGGTTTCATCAAGTTAGTCATCTAAGGGCTCAAGGATCAATTTATCTCCAAATTTCTTGGTGTTTAAGGCATGTTACTCTTCTCTTATTGTTAATTTTGTAAAAGGATGCATTTTGAAGTATTGTTCATGGGCTGTTTATGTTGGTTTTGAAACTAGGGTTGAGGTTTTTGAATATTTATGAATTGGACAATGTTTCTCATGGGTTATATATGATTTTATTTTTTAAATATGGTTTTGAACTTGTGGGGGCATAGGTATGGTGAATGAACTAGGTAATTGTGATTTTCCTAAACTTGTGACTTTTGAAGAGGTTATGACCCCAACCCAATAATGTAAAATTATTTTTAATTATGAGAATTATGGGAATTTGTAAAATTGAACTAATTATAAGAATTTGTTTTATCTTTTTATATGTTAAGAATTCAATTGACATAGGGTATAAGGCGGTTACGATGGGGTATTGGAGGTGGTCTTTGGTCCAAGTTGGACTTGAGATAACTGACACGACTAGGCCTTGGTTTGAGTTATGTCAGATTAGTATCAGAGCCCTAGGTTCATGGTGAATTGAGAGTTTGTAAAGCTATGTTGAGTAGTCTCTTTTAAGGGTGTGTAGCATGCCACACTCACAAAGAGAGAGGCTACGAGGCATTTGGAAATGTTTCTTTTTCTTGTTTTCTATTCAAGATGTAAAGTCTAAGGTCCTAAAATTTTCTCTAATACCCATTTGTTCGCTTTTTAGATCATGCCTCCTAGATGATTTAAACTCCAGGGAACTACTCTATACCAACCAAGAACATTGTTGATAGGACCCGTCCTACTTATGGGTCTTGAAATACCCTAGATTTTTACACTTATAGAATTTCTTAATTTTTAGCTTTTGAACATCATACGACTTGGGGTACTTCTTGTATGATGTGATACAGTTTGGTTGGTCTTGGTCGTATAGTGGACAATGTAGTTTGGATGGTTTCTATCCAAGGTATGGTTGGAATAAACAAGTCCTTTGTTAGGGTACGAATGGTAAGGTGTCAATCGTATGCGTTTTACAGAAATTCTGACCTGTTGAGAGTCGCCACTTAATTTTAAAAAGGAATTAAGAAACCTTTATAAAATACTTAGACGATTCAAAATAGGAAAATCGTTTAAGGTAGAGATTCTAAGTAAGTGGTTCCTATTAACATTTTAGGAAGGTGTTCGGCACCTAAAACATCCACAAACTTGCGGTTATCCAGACTATTTAAAAATCGTCTTTGACTAACTTTGAAAGAAGTTTATTTTTTGAAAAGAAAGCAATTTTAGAGATATTTACGTGTTTATGCAAAAACAAGTTTTTTAGCGAGTTGAATAAGGAATTAACTAGGTTTGCAAAACACATAAGACAAACAAGCATAAAGAAAAAGGGGGAAGGGAGGAAGTAAGGGATTTAGGCCATTGGGCCCAAATCAATAAGACCTGTCCTAGTCTAATTGGGCCTTCAACCCATTTCACCTGTCCTAATCTAGTTTTCGAGCCTTTGGCTTGAGTATTGCTCCACCTATATTAAATTTACAACTTTGTCTTCGAGGCCCAAATGAATGAATAAATAAAATAAATAAATAAATAAAGACAACAATAAATTACTAAATAAATAGACAAATAAATAAAAAATGAGACTTTCAAGTCTCTCGACCGCTTCAAAGATGCATTTCAACCCGCCTTTCTTCTTTCGACTCCTCATATTTGTACTACATAATCGGCGTTCAAAGTTTTCTAAAGGGTCGGACCTCAATGGCCCATTGCATAATACAAGGGAAAATAGTCCAATTGGACTCCCCATGTGAGTTCATGCAAAGAATAAAAGATGAAGGAATTAATGTGTATTCTAAGTATGGGCAAACTAACATATTAATACTACAAAAATGCATTTACGCACAAATAACAATAACAATAGTAATAATAATGATAATAACAAAAGGAAATTTAAAACGTTTCTAACAAGGAAACAATCAGATAAGATGATTGAAGAAATTCAAAATAAAATAAAACGAAGCAAAAGCTTCACGAAAAAGAAAAAAAAAGCAAAAGCTGAAAACATATAATAAGAAAGCAAAATAATAACAGATCAGGCATAAATGTAACAAGAGGATCGAATAATCTTGATAACCAAGAAGTTATGCTAGTCTTTTGGGAAAGAAAAGGGAAGGAAGGAGGAAATAAAAATAATAATAATAGAAAAAGGGCAATTGCATGCAAGATATTCACCCTAGAGAAAGTGACAAAATAGAGATTTCTAAACACATTTAAGGACATTATAGTGACTACAAAAATACAGGCAAAGCAGGGAAGCTGCAGGTCGACATTTTGCGAAGAAACACGGCAATACTAAGATTATAATACTCCCATGTAATAGCAAAAATAGATGAAGACAGAATGCCAATATGTTTTTACATCTTAACAAAAGAGGGGATAATGCCGACTGTAAGTTAACCACACACGCTAATTAATGAGAAAATAATAATAATTTTTTTTTTTTAAAAAAAAATTAATAAAGCTTGGGCCTTAGCCTTCATAGCCACTAATCGCCACTGGAGGATAATAATTTGAACATTAAACAAAATTCTTCAAATATAAACTTTATTCTTTGGTAAGACCAAAGAATAATCCATGTAAATGACTCAAATAACTTTTATTTTTCTCATGTACTCGGGTAAATTCATTCGGAAAATAAAGGAGACTTGCAACCTGAATTAATAGGGAAGACAAGCAAAGACCTTTGAACACCACTGTTTGATTTTTTATTTTTTTTTAAAAGTTATTTCCCTTTTCGAGCCATTGACACTCTACCGGTATTATGAACCAAAGAGAATCAATGGACACACCACCCAACGGAGGGGCTGGTTGAAATGGGGAAGAAGCAGTAGCCTGTATCCCAAACATTTAATCAAAATAGAAAGCTCAAACATTTATCAGACTATCACTATGCCAACATCAACACACTTTTAATAAATAGACAAGTATACCGCTTAAACAAACCGAATCAATCCATTAACAAACTAAACGAGAAGGTCACTATCCAAACCTAAGAGAACCAACAAGAAAAATTAAATAGTAATCTAAAAATCTAGAAAGATCATGGATTCAAGAACAACAACATATTATTTCACAACATTATTCACTGTTTCTCCCTAATTAACTATGGCTTTCAAAACCCCTCTACAACAACTAATTTCCAGCACACAACACAATAATAAAATTACATGCTACCACTATGAAGTCGACAATAATAAAAAGAAATTGAAGACTAACCAAATATTGGATAGTAAAATGGAATAACGAGCTGCCGTCGGACTCCACCACCACCGAAAGTGATCCTTCGAGAATTCCAAGCAGTCAACGACTCAAAAATTTTACCAAAAAAAATTAACTAATTTTTTTGATCAAAACTGGTTTTTTCCTTCCTCTGACTTGAAATTTTTAGCTTAATAAAGAGCTTTATATAGAGAGAAAAATGAGGAGTGAATCTTCACTCCAACAATGTGGGACCAAGGTCAATGGGGGTAATTTGGGGGGTTTTTTAAGGAAAAAAGGATAAGGTTTCTCCTCTAATCATACAATCAGTACCAATTTTTTAATTTGTTTTAAGAATTTCAAATTGGTTTAAACCAATAGGAATGGAAAAAGTGGAAATTCCCTCAAAACCAATGAAATTGACACACCTTTGTACAAATTCGTACCAAATATCCTGAGAATTTTGGGGTTTGAACATTGGGTAGGACACCTCATCGATCTTCTAGAAGATTCGAGGGTTTTCTTTGTGTGAACCCATGCGAGATGCATGAAGAAGGCTACACACGGGTTGATTTTGGATTAATTTTGATTGAAATTGGGTAAGGGTATGATTGTTATGCGTGGTGTTGCTGAGGTTGTACGTTGGTTGAGGATTGTTGAGGGAATCGGGTAATGGCTGTTGTGTATCGGTGTTGTTTGTTTGACTGTTAAGGTGAAGAAAGTGATGAATGGGCTGGGTCAAAATTGCTTTGGGCTGAAGGGTTGCGTTTGTAGTGGTTGATTAGGAATGGAAATTGGTGATTTAGCCAATTTATTTAAGTTTTGGCCAAATTGAAAATCAATTAGCCAATTGCATCGCGATTGTGGCCAATTTAATTTCAATTATGGCCAAATCTAATAGATTGGCTAAATTAAATCAAAATTTGAAATGAATTAATATCTCATTTAACCCCGAGATTCTTGATTCGATAAAATTAAACACATATTTTTTTGAATAAATTATTTTTTGAGAGTAAATTATATTTAGATCAGGATTGTAATTATTATATTTATTTTCAAAATATTCCTTAATTAAAATCCAATATTCTATAGAATAAATATTTAAGTAATCAAATTACATAATATCGTATCATTGAACACGATAATATATAATAGTTACTTAAAATTACAAAATTACGTACAAATATATTTTGTAAAAATTTTTATTTGAATGAAATAAATATTTTAATTTTATTAAAAATAGAAGAAACTCAGGATTAAAATTAGTTGTGGAGGACAAAAATTAGGTGTCAACAACTTTCCCCTCCTTTTGAGTAGTGTGGATGCAAGTAACCCTGGGCAAAGGGAGGTTGACGTTCCTAATTTTTGTCCGACCACAAATTCAAATCTGAAAGAGGATGTCTTCCGCATGATTTTTATGGATTTATGGACGAACCTTGGTATCGTTTTCCTACATATCTCAGGTTACATGAAAATTTAGGCCACTTGTAGTTCATAAAGCTTGATTGTAAGCACGATTTTTAAGAAAATTCACAAGCTATATCGATTTTAGAGTTTTTAATAAAACCAAAAAGATGTGGAATAAAGATATTTGGGGAGAGGTTGGAATGCAGTCGAGTTTTCTGCATAGATTCTAGCCTATATATACCAAAGATTTTAGGGAATCAGACTGCTTGTAGTTTGACTTGATCGGTAGAAAAGATGGTCATTTATTTCAGACTATCTTTGGCTCGAGTTGAGTGATGAGTTGATTAAGTTGTGGAAAAAAAACTTGTAACCTCTTAACCATGAATGTGGAGCTCTTCACATCCATAGGGTAAGAATTTACCTAGACATAATTTCCAAAACTCTAGGTGACCCAAATTTGAAAAAAAGAAAAGGTTACCCTCGGTATGAGTTTAGAAATATCTCGAAGGTGAATCTGAAACTAAAATATCCCAGAATACCCATATTTCTTCTAATAGGGGTGTGGTTGGATGGTCGTGTTGATCATCTTTTAGCTCGCATCCAAAGAGTTTGACGTCCCTCTCTAGACTGTGTCTGATTTTGCTGCTAAGATAGAGTTCCACATTATGCTGCATCCTCTCTGAAGTCATCCGCACCTGTGGTTTTGATTTGAGATTTCATCCTCTCGTATACTCTCGACAATGCTTCAAACAAAAAGTGTTAGTGCTAAACATAATTCACGAAAGAGGTATATAGTCTTTTATCATATCTCTACGTGAGCTGTGGCCTGAAAGACGGAGTCATCTCTTCATGTACCTATTTGGAATGAAATAACTGCCAACAACAAACACAACAACCCTCTTTGTTGTTGTATAATTATGACATTTGTTGGTTGAATATGTCTTCAAAGTGGGGTATTCCTTTTGGACACCGGTGATACTTTATGCCGAACCGTCCCTACAATCATGTAATCTTGTGCTGGTGTGGTAACTCTTTTGGTTACCTATATCACTTGTTATATGTGGAATGATAACCTCTCCGGTTATAGTTGATGATCGATTTATAAATTTCCCTTAAATTGACAATCTTTGGATAATCTTGCGCATTATTTGATATTGAATATGAGGCGACTTATAGATATCCTTTAAATTGCTAGATTTTAGGTAATCCTGCACATTATTCGACCTTTGATAAGAGATGACTTACAGATATCCCTCCAATCGCTAGCTTTTATGTGTTTCTGCATATCATTCGATCATGGATATAATATGACTTATAGATATCACTCAAATTGCTAGTCCTTGGGTAATCCTGCACATAATCAATCTTGGATATGACATGGCTTATAGAGAACCCTTGGACGTATCAATTTGATAATCTCACATATTCTCCGGTAAGAATTTAGTTGCGACTTATGGATAACCTCTAGACTATCAATTTTGGGTGATCTTGCACACTATCCGGTTAGGATGTTGTTGTGGCTTACGGATGACCTACAGACTATCAAATCATAGGTTATCTTGCACACTATCCTATTTCAAATAATATGACTTATAGATGACCCTCAATTTGTCAATTTCTAGGAAATCTCATATATCATCCGTTTTTAGATACCAACCTAAAGGCGACCCTTCAAATTATGTGCTCTTGATGCATTCAGATGTTGATTCATAAAATGATGAGATATCCTCGACTCCAAAATTTATGTACCGCATATCAATAGATATTAAATACTGATGATATCCTCGACACCAGTGTTTATGTCTCACGTGTCAACAGATATGAATTGCTGATGATATCCTTGGTACCAGCATTTATGTCTTGCATCTCAACAGATATTAAATATTGATAATATCCTTGACACTAGTATTTATGTCTTGCATGTTAACAGATATTGTATGTCCCTCTTGGTAATAATATGAAATGGCTCTCTCGGTGATGATATGAATGACCTCCTGGCAATGACATAAAATGGCCCTCTTGGCAATGATATGAATGGCCTTCTTGGAAATGATATGCAATGGACCTTTTGGAAATGATATGAAATGGCCCTCTTGGCGATGATATGAAATGGCCCTCTCGGTGATGATATAAAATGGCCTTCTCGGCAATACTATGAAATGGCCCTCTTGACAATGATATGAATGGATCTCTTGGAAATGATATGAAATAATATAACATGGCCCTCTTGGAAATGATATGAAATAATATAAAGTGTCCCTCTTGGCGATGATATGAAATGACCCTCTTGGCAGTGATATGCAATAGTTTTTCCGGTGATTTAAAAACGGTTTCACCTGAGCTTGTTTGTCTGCGTCTTGCTTTCTACATGTACCTATACTCAAGGTAGACAATTTGTAGACACAATGTCACTCTCACTGGTGACCAAAGTCAAGCTTTATGATAGTTTAATGACAAATACTGAGCATCATAATTTGAATGGCTTATTCTGTCATCAATCTTCTCCTTTTGAAGAAATAGCAAATCCACCGGATGAAAGTAATTAGGGAAAAACCTTTCTTTGGGGATTACTCCAATACTGTTGCTTCGCTTTAAGGTGAATTTTGAGGGTGACTCTCTGCTCTTTCTCCTATTGAGTGATTCTTTGATTATTATATTTACTATGCTAACTCCCATGAATGTACCTGTGCTCAAGGTAAATATTTAGTAGACACAAACTCGCTTTTGCAAGATACTATTTTTTTTAGAAAAAATATAAATGCAATATTCATAAAGAAGATAAGAAACCTTTGTTTGTCCTTCATGATCTCAAGAAATGAGATAGACAATTTAAAAGGTCCTCGATAAATGGGTATTAAATCTATTTTTGGGGCTACCAAAAAATACCATTCTTAAGCATTATATGCTATGGTATGGCTCCCAACTTGCTTGGGGATTTTTTCGAAAGATACCCTCATTTTTGTGTATTGATCCTTGTATCCACAGAAAAATAATTAGTTTGAGTGAAACTACTCTATTTTGACCTCCTTCGCTCCTCGATTTGTTCCTCCCCATCTTTTCGGTACTCTATCATGTTAGAACCTCCACCCTAGCTCTCATCCCAATAGATACCTAAGCAATCACTAAGTAAGATATTTGTATAGATTTTTTTTAAAGTAGTCTTAATTTTAAAAATAGTTTTGAAAGTATATGTAAAAGCTTTAGAAAATTTCTGCTAGTCATGTCATATACTAGCTCAACGAACGTCTTCCTCGTGGTTTTGACTATATCCGACGAATGATTTCCAAAACTCATGATAATTGTTGGAGGGCTCTTCAAATAGTTCTATCATATCCAGAAATTGTGTCTACCTAGACTTTATCGCAGTTGGTGGCTTCAAAAGCTTGGCTTTAACCTCTGATGCCTGGGAATTTAAAATATATTCTAGTATTTGGTAGAAATTTTGAGGTCTCCCTCAAAATTTCTGCCCCAGTTTAAAGTAGTCTGAGATGATATCATCTCAAGTGGATATGAAGTTTTTGCTGATCTTCATTCTCTTTGTTGGATGTTGATCTTCTTTTGTGAATTTTTGAGATTCCTTCTCAAAAATTCTGCCCAGTTTCCATTTCCTGGGGTTATATGACCGAACGGTTGGGGCGCCTACGTATCCCATTGAAGCAGGAATTAGGTCAAACATAGTTCAAGACTATGCTAAGGATATATAGAAAAATCTAATGCGTTGATCGAAGCCGACATAGGCCGCCTATGTATCCCTTTTGTTGGAAATTCAGGTCATCACGTAGTTCATACATAAAAAGAAAGGATAAATTTTTTAAGGGGTTGACCGAAGCCGACATAGGCCGCCTTCGTATCCCTTTGTTTGAAATTCAGGTCAAACATAGTTCGTACATAAAAAGAAAGGATAAATTTTCCTAAGGGGTTGACCGAAGCTGACATAGGTTGCCTACATATCCCTTTTATTGGGAATTCAGGTCAAACGTAGTTCGTACATAAAATGAAATGATAAATTGTCCTAAGGGGTTGGCTGAAGCTATCATAGGCTGCCTACGTATCCCTTTTTTGGGAATTCCGGTCAAACGTCGTTCGTACATAAAAAGAATTTTCAGAGTTAAATGGCCCTAAATACTATTATCCATCTTACTAGGATAGAAATAATCACTTCTACGGATGACATGGCATTTTCATTGTCTTTGTCTTGATAGAACGAAGGATCAAATGTCCAATTTCCTCAATCATCGCCTTCCTAGTTAACCACCTCGGTTTCCTCTAGATTAGGCTTTTTTGATTCTCAAACTCTTTGACTCTTCTGTTGACTGTTCTAGGGCTACCATTATTTTGCTTCTTAACATGACATGACAATGGTAGGTTTTAAGTTACTGTTATATGATGGGCGATGAGTCATGAGTAGAGTGGAGGTCCAATTCAACAATGTTTCCTCCAATTAATCTTTCATGATCCCGATTGTCTTGGAAAATTCTTCCCTCGCAATTTCCTTATCCCGTCCTCGAGACCATCATTTACAGGTTTAGAAAATGATTGGTAGAGTCCAGTTTTACTACTAGTTATTTTCTTTTCCTGTAACAAAGCTATAGTCAAGAAGGGGATCTCTTATTCGTTTTGATCTAGTGAAGTAGGGCCATTTTGTGCCAACACAGAGTAGTTTCTATTACCTGAAAAAGTAAAAAAAAAAACTCAAAGGCTGACGTGTTAGATTCTGTTAGTACTAAGAAAAACAAGATGATAAGGTAGGAAGTAAACACATAGAGTTGTTTCTCATCTCATGTGAATTGATCCATGAAGTAATGATGGTTTGAGAATTTCAATGAACAGGATTTTGCTCAATGATATGGATAGGTGAAATTTATCAGGAAGGATCAACTTTTCTATTTTTCAACCTTATTACTTCTTTAAAAAAAATGGAGGACGACAGAGCTTTTAAGACATGGGGCCGGGCCAAAAAGCTGCCTATGTATCTCACAGGGTAAGAAATCAGGCCCTGCATAGTTTGAAACTATAATAGCATTTTTAATTCTAAAGTCAACTTTCCTAAAATGGTAGAGATCATTTTAGAAGTTTTAAGAATGACTACGAACTTTTCTGAGAAACTTGGAGTACTTTTGATCGGACTTTGGTATAGTGGGGTATGTTTCTGCCTAGAGATGTTCTATGGAAAATGGGATTGGATTAGTTCGTCTTTGATTCGAATCAACATAACCCATATAAGCACATAAACAGTTATATTACACAAGCATATTGTAATAAACGTTCATCCTAATCAGGTGACCCTTTTGAGACAAGGGTTTAGGCCTAACGACTTTTGAAGAAAATATACGCCTTTTTAAAGCCAGTCCATTATCCCTAAAAACCTTCATAGATATACATAAATGACATAAATGTCTACAAAAGTTGCACAAAAGGGATACAATCTTTAGGGAAAGGGAAAATAACATGAGAAGAAGAATAATGTCCCACGCAGGGGATACTAATTCCTGAATGCTTCTTCTATCAGCCTTTGCGCTCTTAGCTTTGTCCTCTCCTCGTTAATGATCAGGAAATTGTCATATAACTATGCCATAGATGCAACCTCCCAAATCGATCAATTTCTTGCTTAACTTGCTTTAATTCTTCTTACGAAAGTAAGCAAATTAAGTTTTTTTCCGACCTCCAAAGGATAATGGATTGAATTAGACAGGCATACATTTTCTTCAATACATATATATAGTTCGTCTATAATTGACTCGGGGTCAATAGACGCAGGGAAGGTTTTCTAATGGGCCCAATACCCCGCTCGGTTATTGGGTCATCCAAGGCTCATGCCTAAAATAGGATTTTGGTTTCGTTCTATCCTAGGTGTCTAGAGTGAGTTTGAACACTGGTTCTTAAGCGAACAACTTGAGTTTGAAAACACGAACATCCATCAGACGACTCACGTGCTAATAAGCCATTCGTATTTTCAACACATTATTGGAATTGAACAATAGGGGCCACAATATCCATGAAACCCTAAAACAGTTTAAATAATGCAGGATTATGCCATGAGATGTGATAGTTAAACTTTACAAAATCAAAATATATAAAAACATAAATAGTTAATCAAAAGACAAAATCAAACATTTGGTTAGAACCTAGTTAAAAATTCCCAGCGGAGTTGCCATTTCTATTTTGCGGAAATTCTAACTTTTTGAGAGTCGCCACTTAATTTTGAAAAGGAATTAAGAAACCTTTATAAAATACATAGACGATTCAAAACAATAAGATCATTTAAGATAGAGATTCTAAGTAAGTGGTTCATATTAATGTTTTAGGAAGGTGTTAGGCACCTAAAACATCCGCTAACTTGCAGTTATCCGGACTGTTTGAAAATTGTCTTTGACTAACTTTGAAAGAAGTTTATTTTTTGAAAAGAAAGCAATTTTAGAGATATTTGGGTGTTTATGCAAAAACCAGTTTTTTAGCGACTTAACTAAGGAATTAACTAGGTTCGCAAAATACATAAGACAAACAAGCATAAAGAAAAAGAGGGAAGGGGAGAAAGTAAGGGATTTAGGCCATTGGGCCCAAATCAATAAGACCTATCCTAGTTTAATTGGGCCTTCAACCCATTTCACCTGTCATAACCTAGTTTTCGAGTCTTGCTCCACCTGTATTAAATTTACAACTTTACCTTCGAGGCCCAAATGAATGAATAAATAAAATAAATAAATAAATAAATAAAGACAACAATGAATTACTAAATAAATAGACAAATAAATGAAAAATGAGACTTTCAAGTCTCTCGGCCGCTTCAAAGATGGATTTCAATCCTCCTTTCTTCTTTTGACTCCTCATACTTATACTACATAATCGGCGTTCAAAGTCCTATAATGGGTCAGACCTCAATGGCCCATTGCGTAATACAAGGTAAAAGAGTCCAATTGGACTCCCCAAGTAAGTTCATGCAAAGAAAAAAAAGATGAAGGAATTAATGTGTATTCTAAGTATGAGAAAACTAACATATTAATACTATGAAAATGCATTCACGCACAAATAATAATAATAATAATAATAATAATAATAATAACGACGGGAAATTTAAAACATTTCTAACAAGGAAACAATCAGATAAGATGATTGAAGAAATTCAAAATGAAACAAAACGAAGCAAAATCTTCACGAAAAAAGAAAAAAAAGAAGCAAAAGCTTAAAACATATAATAAGAAAGCGAAATAATAACAGATCAAACATAAATGTAACAAGAGGATCGAATAATCTTGATAACC
>NW_025888146.1:49059-59744 GCF_002878395.1 Capsicum annuum | reverse complement strand
GTATCGCCTCAACAATGAGGTATGACCCATGAAATTAGAACAAGGAAAAAATACTGGAAACTTTATAATGGACTACTCTATAGAACAAACTAGAGTATAAGATAATAAGAAACAACTCCTAAATGCCCAGTAGCCTTCTGATTATAACTGTGATGTACAACACACCCATAAGCAAGACTCTACTAGATACGATTTCACAGACACCCTGGGAACATGAACCATGCTCTGATACTAAGTTTGTCATGACTCAAGCCCGAGCCCTATCCGTGACGGGCATCCCAAACTGTGAAGGCCCAAACGCCCTTCTCTATCTGGCAATCAAATATACTTTTATATAATATGAAGAATGTAGAATTATAAGACAATATGGAATCATGGTCAATATCAATTCAATTGAATAATCTAGAATGGAAACCATAAACCTCTAACAACATCTAATATCAATCTGCAAAATCTCTAACAACTAAAAATGACATTTGTCTAAAACTGGACAAGGCACCTAGTCGAACCATGAATCAAAATAGAATAACAATAACAAGTTTTATAACCAGGCCTTCTGAAGTAAGGGAGGCTCACCAGTTGCAAACTTCTGACAAGTTAATCTACTACTTAACGGGACCCCGGGACTGTGTTTTAGAATCCTGACATATAGGGGGCCAATTCAGATGTACTGGTACGCAGAGCAATCCAAAATAATGCATTTTTAGAATACATAAGTGAGAGCAATTTATAAATAGTTTTATATACGATATATGAAAAAACACATGGGCATATTTAAAAGACTTTGAACAATTATCTAAAATCCATGACTCACTCTTTATCTTACTTCTGAGCTAGGTGGAATACCCTACAACTCTGAAATCCCATGGAATATATGGAATATGCCCTTAACTCGACAGCCAAGCCCCCAACTTGAGTTTGCCATAAGGGTTGGAGTCTCTATCTCTAATATGCCACAGGGCTCTAGGCCAGGGAATGGTCCCTCTTGGAGACATAGTGAACCCGTATCGGCAAAATATAATTTTGGGCTAGGAGTTATTTAAACTCAATCCTTCTTCGGGCAACCACCTAACCCTCTTTAAGCCCACTTTTATCTCTGTAAGACATGTATTTTATGAAATCAAGTCTAACATCTTACTCTGTTATATCATTCATTAATATGGTATCGTTATACCGTTGACTTGCAAGTTGAATCTCTAAGCCATAAAATATCGTATTGTAATCTCTTCTTTCAAAACATAAAGTTCAGACCAAAAAAAACATTCAAGAAGACTCATGCTTCAAAACATATGTCAAATTATTCAAAGAATCTCTTTTTTCAACATTTCAACAAACATATGGTGGTCATGTATTTTGAAAAACCATGCAATTCTTTCATTATATATCTTCAACATTTTTCAACATGAAAAATCCCCACTTATCAATTTAAAATCAATCTTAAACGATTCAACAATAGTTAAGAACATTGATACCATGCTTCTAAATATAACATTCTTCAATTCGTAATATGCAAAAAATCTAAAGGTGTTGCAATATGAGAGGGAGTGTAATTATTCATGATCTTAATTCAATTATCAACTATGGATGCATACTGTAATATCCTAGAAAATTTTTTATTGAAATTTTGTGCGTAAACATATTGGGTTCTATCTTCTAGAATGAATTATAAATTTTTCGTGTGGAATGTCTTAGATTATGACCCACCATTGCGTAGAGTATCGAATAATATTTCCAACGATATATGGATCATCCAAAAAGGACACCCAACCGACGAGTTATGAACATTCCGATCGAACCGTGAATAGTAGTGAACAGTAAAACGTGCAGGAAAAAGAACTGAGGCCTGGCGTATTTTTCTCCAACTTTGAACTATCATAAATCCTTATACATAATGATCTGGATGATCTACGATATATCGACGGAAAGCTCTGCAAGTCCTCTTTCCAATGAAATTGGTTTCATCCAATTTTTCTATCGGAGCAAAAAGTTATGGTCGATGAACTTCAGCCTATCAAAAGTAAATTTTTGAATTAACATCAAATGATCATAACTCCTCGTACATAATGATCTGGTTGATATACTATATATCAACGGAAATATATGAGAGTCCTCTTTCTAATGAAATTGGTTTCATCCAATTTGAATATCGGAGTAAAACGTTATGGTTGATCTACTTCAGACTATCAAAATAGTCCACCAAAGGACAGATTCAAGAATTATTTGATTTTTAGGGGTGTTTTGGTCATTCCCCCTCACCCAAAATTCGTCTAAACCCTATATTAAAGCCTATTAGAAGCATTATATATATTATATTTCATCGAATTTCCACAAAGAAAACCCTAAGCTCCTACATCCAACTTCAAGAACCTCCAAAGTTCACCATTAATTCTGCAAATTTATTCAAGATTCCAAGCTCCTAGTTCAAGAACTTTAAGAACCTCCAAAGTTCATCATTAATTCTGTAAACTTATTCAAGATTCCAAGTTCCTAGTTCAAAAACTCCAATAACCATCATTCAAAGGCACGATTAACATCTCAAAAATGAGCATCGATCTAAAGTTCATCATTCAAGGTATGTAGGGGTTTTCAATAAGAACTCTCTTTCGTTCTTGTGCCCAAAAGTAATTTTCTTTACAAAGGCATGATTTTTATTTGATTTTTACAAATTTGAAGCATGAACCCATATCTTATGATGATTATTAAGAAATCTTGATGTTTATGATTTTGAAAGATGAATTTACATATGTGGAGATATAAAGCATGAATCTTGAATGATATTTATCATGATTTTGATATTTGGGTCGTGAATCCCCATTGGAAATTGTATTTTTTAAAAAAAGTGTGTGTTATAAGCACATTGATGTTGAATATTTAAGATAATTTGAATGATTTGACCTTTTGGTCTTAATGGAGTTATTTTGAACTGGAGAGAAATCTACAACGTGGTTGATTTTGATAGATGGGAAGCATGATGGCTCCCGATGCATATTTATATATTACTAAAATTGTTTTGTTGTGGATTGTCTTTAAAATGATCTGAGCTAAGTTTGGGAGAAATATTTAGCACCGAGTGGGAGGTATAAAGCGACCTTACTTCCCTATAACTATGTGCCCCCATAGGAGTGAGCCTGAGGCTGATTTATATAGTGATCACTAGTTTGTATGGATTTGATATCGATAGTCCTACTCCGATGCAAGGATAGGATAGATCTCCCCAATGTGGGTTGTACGTTGGACTCCATGTAGCTCACATGGTTTATGTCAGTTATAGGATCTCCCAGTGTGTGTGTTTCGTTGTGTATATGGTGAATGGTGAAGTGATTTGAAGGTGGAATTATGAAAGTTATTCTTTTAAAAGATTTAAATGATACTTACATTATGAAAATTGATATTCATGATGAACTGAAAGTGATTGACAAATTATATGATGACTCAAATGTGTTATTGTAGTTATTTCATCCTCTCATGATTTTGATGATTTTCTTCGGGCTATGTGAGTCTTTCATACATCTTGCATATTTCTTATAAATATTTATGATGATGATGTTTATTCAACTGCATACACCCCCATATACTCGGTTCCTTTCCATGGTACTGACTCACATCTTCGGATGTGGGCTGCATTTTCTCAGAATGTAGGTTCAGGTGCTCAGTTCCAGTTTGACACCAATTCTTCAGGCACGCTATTCTACATCCTCTGTTATGGTGCGTCCTCATGTTCCAAGGACGTGATTTCTGATGTTGGTTTCACGAAATTATTTACATTTGATAACTGAGTATGAGTTAGTTAGTGCATGTCTCAGTGGCTCACTGGTTTTATTGATTTTCTTAAAGGATTTTCAGACTAGTATAGATGTTGGGAGTTGACTAATAAGTCGTATTTTGTTTTCTTTTTGAAATTCTTTTATTCTTGGATGATGATTACTTTGTTGATATTTGAGGGTTATTTATGGAAACCCTGTTGATTCATGTTGAACTGAATGAAAATGGCTTAAAGGGTTAGCTTGGGGCTACTCCTAGCCTCAAGCACCGTGTGATGCTCTGGGACCTATTTTCGAGGCGTTACAAACTTGGTATCAGAGACTAAGGTTTTAAGGTGTTCTAGGGAGTCTGACAAGCCGCATTAAGTAGAGTCTTGATCATCGGTGTGTAGCGTGCCACATCTATGAGCAAGAGGCTACAAGACATTTTAGTAAAAAGTGTGATTCTTTCTTTCAGAAGTCTATCATGCTTAAAGTGTCTCTCTCTACTATTGATTCATGCTCTCCTCTTTCAGAAATATGCCTCCATTATCTCCCAGGGATACCTCCTAATAGAGAGATAGAGTTCGGGATTGATCTTCTTCCTGATACTCAGCCCATTTCTATTCCTCCTTACCGTATGACCCCTGCAGAACTTAAGGAATTGAAAGAGCAATTCAAAGATCTACTAGATAAGGGTTTCATAAGGCCCAGTATTTCTCCTTGGGGTGCTCCTGTGTTGTTTGTGAGAAAGAAAGATGGCTCCTTGTGTATGTGCATTGATTACCGCCAACTAAATAAGGTCACCATAAAAAATAAGTACCCCCTTCTGAGAATAGATGACTTGTTTGACCAATTGCAAGGTGCAAGTTATTTCTCAAAAATAGACCTTCATTTCGGATATCATCAACTCAAAGTTAGGGAGTGTGACATACCAAAAACTGCTTTTTGAACTCGTTATGGCCATTTTGAGTTTCTTGCTATGTCTTTCGGGTTAACTAATGACCTAGCATCTTTCATGGACCTCATGAATCGAGTGTTTAGACCATATCTGGATATGTTTTTCATAGTGTTTATCGATGATATACTGGTGTACTCCCGTAATGAGGATGAACATTCTGATCATCTTCGAACTATCTTGCAAACCCTTAGAAATCACAAGTTGTTTGCCAAGTTTAGTAAGTGTGAGTTTTGGCTAAGGTCAGTTGCTTTTCTAGGTCATATCATTTCTTCCGAGGGTAGTAGAGTTGATCCCCAAAAGACCGAAGCTATTATAAATTGGCCTAAACCTATTTTTCCACTGATATCTAAAGTTTCTTAGGTTTAGCTGGCTATTACCGCCGTTTTGTTGAGGGTTTCTTGTGGTCCGAATCTTGTGAGAAGAGTTTTCAGGAGTTGAAGACTCGACTCACTTTAGCCCCTATTTTGACTTTACCTGATGGTGTTGATGGTTTTGTGGTGTATTGTGATGCTTCGAGAGTTGGGTGGGGTTGCGTATTGATGCAAAAGGGTAAGGTGATAGCTTATGCTTCTAGACAGTTGAAACCCCATGAGAAAAATTACCCCACCTATGACCTTGAGTTGGCTGCTGTTGTGTTTTCTTTGAAAATTTAGAGACACTATTTGTATGGTGTCCATGTTGATTTTTTCACTGATCATAAGAGTCTGCAGTATGTTTTTACCCAGAGAGAATTGAATCTTAGGCAGAGACGATGGTTAGAATTATTAAAGAACTATGATATGAGTGTGTTGTACCATACGGGCAAGGCCAATATTATGGCAGATGCCCTAAGTAGAGTGTCTATGGGTAGTGTTTCGCATGTGGTAGAAGGTAAGAAAGAGTTGGCTCGTGATGTACATCATGTGGCTAGATTTGAGGTTAGGTTGGTTGACTCTGCTGAAGGTAGTATAGGGGTTCAGAGTAGTTCTGAATCCTCCTTGGTTTTGGAAGTGAAGGAAAAGAAATACTTAGATGCTAGTTTGGTCAAACTAAAGGAGTCGGTCAAGGACCAAAAAGTAGAGGTTTTCTCCCAAGGGGGAGATGGTGTGTTGAGATTGCAGGGTAGACTGTGTGTCCCAAATGTTAATGATCTGAGACAAAGGATTATGGCTGAAGCGCACGGGGTGCGATATTCTATTCATCCTGGTACCACCAAGATATACCGAGACTTATGAGAAATAATTTGAACTCGAGTGTGAAAGAAATCCACAACGTGGTTGATTTTGATAGATGGGAAGCATGATGGTTCCCGATGTATATTTATATATTACTGAAATTATTTTGTTATGGATTATCTTTGAAATGATCTGAGCTAAGTCTGGGAGAAATCTTCAGCACCGAGTGGGAGGTATAAAGTGACCTTACTTCCTTAGAACTATGTGCCCCCGTAGGAGTGATCCTAAGGTTGATTTATATAGTGATTACTAGTTTGTGTGTATTTGATATCGATAGTCCTACTCTGATGTAAAGGATAGGATGGCTCTCCCCAACGTGGGTTGTACTTTGGACTCCATATAGCTCACATGGTTTATGTCGGTTATAGGATCTCCCAGTGTGTGTGTGTTTCCTTGTGTCTATGGTGAATGGTGAAGTGATTTGAAAGTGGAATTGTGAAAGTTATTCTTTCGAAAGATTTAAATGATATTTACATTATGATAATTGATATTCATGATGAACTGAAAGTGATTGACAAATTATATGATGACTCACATGTGTTATTGTACTTATTTCATCCTCTCATGATTTTGATGATTTTCTTTGGGCTATGTGAGTCTTTCATACATTCTGCATATTTCTTATAAATATTTATGATGATGATGTTTATACAACTGCATACACCCCTATATACTCAGTTCCTTTTCATGGTACTGACCCACATCTTCGGATGTGGGCTGCATTTTCTTGGAATGTAGGTTCAGATGGTCAGTTTCAGGTTCGACAGTGATTTTTCGGGCATGCTGTTCTACATCCTCTGTTGTGGTGAGTCCTCATGTTCCAAGGACGTGATGTCTGATGTTGGTTTCACGAAATTGTTTACATTTGATAACTGAGTATGAGTTAGTTGGGGCATGCCTCAATGGCTTGCTGGTTTTATTGATTTTCTTAGAGGCTTGTCAGACTAGTATAGATGTCGGGAGTTGACTAATAAGTTGTATTTTGTTTTCTTTCTGAAATTCTTTTATTCTTGGATGATGATTACTCTGTTTATATTTGAGGGTTATTTATGGAAACCCCGTTGATTTATGTTGAACTGAATGAAAATGGCTCAAAGGGTTAGCTTGGGGCTACTCGTAGCCTCAAGCACCGTGTGATGCTCTGGGACCCATTTTTGAGGCGTTACACATACGTACGTATATATATAAATGAAATCAATTTTCTTTAAGGGAAGGCCTCAAGACCAAAATAATAGATCAAAAAGGATTCACAATGTATAATTGTAAATGTAATTCAAAGCTCATTGCAAATTCACGATTTCTCAACATTCAAAACACTATTAAAAACTTTTTCGCCATGCCCATTAAGTTTAGGAAAACCCCACATACCTTAATTGCGAAGGATTATGAAGAAATTTCGAAAAGATTGGACCTTTAAGATTGATTGCTCAAACCCTAGTTGTTTTCTCATCTTGTATTCTTGAAAGATGAATTAGGGATATTAAGAGAGAGTAAAACGTTACTAATAGGCTTAATTTCGTTTAAGGATGATTAGGGATAAAATTGAGTGAGAGAATATGACTAAAGTTCCCCTAGAACCTTTAGGAATTGAAATAATGCGTAAAACAACTTTAGATTTGCGTCAGGTTTCATGTCGGGGCGCAGTCGATGCGACGCATCAAGATCGCATCGTCTTACTGCCTCACATGGAAAATGCCATAACATTTTGTTCGGTTATCGAATTTTGGAGAAATTGGTATCGTTGAAAAGATAATTTAATTATCTACAATTTGGTGGGTCTTAAGCTTACAAATTCCACATATATAAAAAGTTATACACGTTCAAAGTAGACCCTTGTAGAATCGAATATCAACTTTTGGTTGAATGAAAGATTCTTAGCTCAACTATGCTCTAAGTGATTTCTAGGAACACTTTTCACCTCACAATCACTTCATACAGTAGGAGAAAGATCATGACACGTGAGTTTAAATATAAACCATGAAATTAGAGCTTACACATATAGGAGCGACGGTTTGCTTTCTAGCTCAAAAATGGGGGGTGTTACATCATTTATATTACATCAATCAACCACAATTCAATTATAAACACCAATAACTCGTACCTTGGAGCATCAATTTCACCTTTTTCTTCTTTAATTCTCAAACTCCTTACCAAATCAATTTTTCATTAAAGCACTTAGGAGTTTTTTTGGATCAAATTATGGTCTATCAAAAAAGGGGATTAGGCTAATTATGAGGCTAGCAAAGAAAAGGCTAAAAGATCAAAAAGGGTTAACTAGGATAATGCACAAAAGGTAGGACAAAGAGAAGGTATAAAACAAGGCTATCAAAGAAATGCCTTAATCATCTCCTAAATCCACACTCTTTCTTTCACTTTACACATACACCGGGCAAGTTCTAGACATCACATCAACAAGGAATATAAAAAAATAGCTCACACACATATGGCCCATGCTCAACTCAATAGGATCATCATAGACTCCCAACCAAAAATAGCATGAATTCAAATTTTAACCCACAAGAACAAGAGTTACAAAAATGAGCCTAGAAGTCTCAAAAATAGTAATTCACTTATTCCACATGCTTTTACCAAACAAAATACTTACACCATGTAATCAAAAATAGCACCAACAAGAATATCTCACTTATTCCTAACCTAAAAAATTTTAAATTGAGCCAAAAATTGGGAATTTTCCTACCCCACACTTAAAAATCTACTTTGTCCCCAAAGTGAATTTTTTAAAGTAAGAGATAGAAATACTCCCTAAGGCCTCTACGCCTAGCTAGTAGCATCTTCACATAAAGGAGATCCATGAGACCCCACACTCAGTCCTTGCCATGCTTCAAGCTCAATATTATGGTACTCAGACTTTCCATTAACCTGTGACTCAACCAAAAACAAAAACTACGTGAAATAAAAATTAAAAACTGAAAATAAAACATACCTTAGCTTGGGTTGCCTCCCAATAAGCCCCTAATTTAGTGTCACAGCACGAACCAATAAAAGTTTTCCTCCACCTTGAGGATATAAATTTTACCCCCAACTTTGCATCCATCTTTTTGCCTCGATCATAGGAAGGTGGTACAAAAATTAAGAAATTGAGTAATGGACGATGCATGGTAAACCACTCGGCCTTAAAGTGAGGTGTGTTTTTATATTGCTTATCTGGTGTAAAATCAAGAATATAGGATTCTTGTTCCTCATATTCACACTCTTTCACTATTTTAAATGATTTCACAAACAAGACATCATCTAAACATAATGTAGAAAAATGCTCCGAGTGAGGCCTAACCAATCCTACTTCAAAATTTACACTATTTACTACACACTCACTTTTATTCACCTTATTAATTTCAGTCTCAAGATAAAGATGACAATCGAGTGGTTGCGATTCTTGTGTTTGCTCCACAAATTGGCTAATATCCTCCTCATATTTTTCTTTGCTTAGCCACTGTAGATATGGTGGCAGTGGTATGTTCTCAACCTGTTCAACAACTTTAGTTTCCGAGTACTCAGACTTCTTAGAATTATCAATAACTATTTCTGCAAATGGTTGGAGATCCACTTGCTCTGTAGCCTCCCTCTGGTTCTTCATGTATGCCAACAGCTCAACCTGAGATGCTAAAATTTGTTTCATCATCTCTTCCAAATTGCTCGTTTGAGTTGTGGCCTGCATGTTTAGTTGTTGATGCTGAAACTATTGTTGGTTGTTCCATGATTGAATTTGTGACTGATTCTGCCCCGTTCGATTGTAGTAGTTTATATAATTTTGACTTTTAGCATAGCCCACAAACAATTCTGAATCAGGATTGACAACACACATAACTGAAATATGACCAGTTTGACCATAAACCAAACACTAAGTTGTAGTCTGCTCCACCGATGGAACAGTATCCGCATCACATTGTGAAAGTCCCGTCCACGCACTTTTATCAAAATCTAAACAAAAACCCGCTTGATGTGGTCCACCACAAAAACAAAAAGAATCATCATCACTCGAAAACCATCTATACCAGGCTAACATCTCAAGAAGAGTGTGAGAAAAATAGAAATAAAGGAAAATAAAATGAAACTAAACAAAAACTATTTACAACTCAATATAGCTAAATAAAAAAAAAATAGTTGCCTAATTACAAATCCCCGATAACAGCGCCAAAAACTTAATAGCGCATACGCAAGTGTATGTGGTATTATCAAGTAGTAAAGAGGCTTCAAGAAAGCCCAAGTATCGATCTCTCAGGGACTTGCGTTCGCCGACTATCTAATTCTAGTTTAACCAATTGAGGATAGTAGCAAATAAAGTTTTAGAATTGTAAATTAAAAATAAAATAAACAATGCATAAAAATAAAAATCTTGGGACAATCAATGGAAAAAAAACCCAGGGTTAAAGCACTTCGAACAATGATACTATGTGTTGAACTTCATTCGTCAACTTGCTTATCTTGGTTGTTGATTCATACGGTTAATTGCATGATCATGATTTTCCAACCCCTAATCTTTTACCTAATATGGACAATACAACTACATCGTTGAGCGGGGATGCAATAACCCAATTAAGTTAACTAAAGCTATCATCCTACGTTGAATCAAGTAAGGCATCTAAGTACATCCCTATCCCAGACGCTAATTTGAATTCCTTATTTCATATAAGAATAAAAATTATACTTTATTTATTCTCGCGTTCTATCTTTCTATTCCCTCTTCCGAGATCAAAAAGTCGATAATATATGTATTCTAAGGGTGATCAATCCTCAAAATAATTGAATCAA
>NW_025888146.1:38646-46059 GCF_002878395.1 Capsicum annuum | reverse complement strand
CTCATAAGATTTTATAAAAAAAAATATTAGTATACTGATACTTATAATTTTAATTTATCCTCTCGTATGATTTTCAAATAAAATTAAAAAATAAAAATATTAAAATTAGCTACTTAATTCAAGAAAATGTGTTTGACCTGATGTATTAAAATAAACACTGAAGCATATTATTTTTAATTTTAATTAGGGTAATTTACATAAATTGTAAGCTATTATTTGATTTTATAAAAGTAAAAAAAATATAAGTTTTTTTAAAGTGTGATCTCGATTATTATTTTCTATCATATTTATATAAAAATATTAATTTAATTTTTATGATAAACTAATTAAATACCAATAAATATATTTAAAACCGTAATATTGAATCCATAAAACGGCCCTTCATTATCTAGTTTTTAATTAAAAAGCTGTGTGGGTTTCACATTTATTACTTTTCTCATCTTGCTAGTGTATTTTTATTCCCTCTCTCATGTTTAATGTTATTTCTTTCTACTGTCTTTGCTCATCAGCCCTACTCTTCTCTATTTCTTTCCTTTCACTTTTTTTTAAAAGAAATTCTTTCATCCCCTGTGTTTTAGATCAGTTTTTTTCCTTGGGAATTTTATTTTTTACTCGATTTTTTATATCATGAATATATTTATTTCCTCAATTTGATGATCGATGATTGGTATGTATATATAAGTTTAATAGATCCATCTTTTTTATTTATGAAATCAAATGTATTGTGTCAGTTTTCTATACCAATAAATCACACCCAATCAATATAAATCAAATTATGATTATCAAGTGTTTAGATTTTCTCAATTTTTTGCATTTAAAAAAAAAAAACCTGCTTTGAACATGTTACAATAAAATTAATTTGACTTTTATGCGATATGATAAAAATACCACTGTTTCATACTATTATATTTAATCCAGTTTATCGTAAACAGTTACATAAAACTATCAATCATAACGCTACAAAAAAATCGTATCATGCATGGAAGCTTCAATCGTTAGAAATTGAGTTTTTACTAACTTTATATCTGTATATAAAAAATATCTTTTAAAAATGTGGATTTGGTTGAGTCTCAAATTAGCTATTTTATTTAAAAACAACAGCAACAACACATCCAGTAAAATTTTACAAGTGAGGTTTGGGAGGGTAAAGTATACATAACCTTACCATTATCGGGGGAGGTATAGAAGTTGTTTCTGAAAGACCCTTAACTCAAGCATAGTAAATCTAGGTACAAAGAAGAGGAACCTAATGCAGATAATATGACAATACGGGATATTGTAAAATCTACCATAAAAATAATAATTAGCCACGGGGTAGTGCGATAATCAATCAAAACAAAATAAAAGACAACAAATACAGATATGGTGCATATTCAGGTTACTGAGGGCATGACCTTAGATAGAGGGATGTAGAGGACGCATATTAGAGCAGAAGGTTAGTCAGGTAGAAATTCTGTCGTGCACTAGTCGTAGTACGGTAGCGCAGGGTTGGTGCATGACACCACTTCTACCAGTCTAAACTTCTACTCTAATGCTCGTCCTCCACACCCCCTACCTAAGGTCATGTGCTCAATAACCTAAATATGTAGCATGTCCTATCTATTTACCTTCCCCTAGTACTTCTTCGTCCTACCTCTACCCCTCTTCGAATCTACTATATCCAACCTCTCGTACCTCCTTATTGGGACATCTGAATCGCACCTCATCACATGCCCAAATCATCTTAATCTCGCTTTCCTCATCTTGTCTACCGTGGAGGCCACTCCTACCTTATCTCGAATATCTTCATTTCTGATTCTATCACACCTAGTATACTCACATATTCATCTCAGCATCCTCATTTTTACGATATGCATATTCTGAACATGAAAATATTTATCTGTCCAACACTCCACCCCATACAACAACGTTGGTCTAACCACCACTGTGATGATCAGGGCTTATTGACTTTTTAGAAATAATTATGTTATTATTGTTATTTTGATGGCATGATTGAGGCTTAGAATATACCTAGAGTATAAATGATTTGTAGTATTTGAGGATATTATTTGAGATTAGTATCTCTCATTAGGGCATATTGTTAACTAGCGCAGTTCTACTAGATAATTAGTCCAATGATATCATCTCTGGGAAAGATGGGACTTATCCTTTGGAATAAGCAAGGTTCGGGTAGTTTTGCTTATGTTATTTGAATTGTTTACTATTTTTGTGTTGCCCAAGTAAGGGCTTAAGAGAATGTTATTACTGACTTTAGAGATTATTATAATTGTGATGTCTGAGTGGGGAGATTGAATTGATATTATTTGCCTTATTTGTGCATTAATTACCTTTTTTATTATTGTGTCGCTTGAGTGGGGCCTTAACTTACTAGTATAGGTTTTACTTGAGCATTAATTGTCTTTATTATTATAGTATACCTAAGTGATGGGTTTAAAATGATAAAATTAATGTTTTACATGACTATTTATACAAGTGATGCCATAAGATGATTTTTATCATGAAAAATTGTCATTTTGAGTTGATTCGGAGCTCATTCTATAATGACCTTCTAGGTCATTTTCTTGATTTTTGTGTGTTTTCAATATTTTGAGCCTTCTCATAGCTGCTACAGACCATTTATGACTTGCTAGAACTATCGATTTGGTTATTGAACAGTTCATTGGAATTTTAGGCTCAACTCTATTTTGGAGCTTTCATTGTTAGAAAATTGGTCTTGGACCAAAACTCCTAGTAAACAGCCTCGAATGAGAAATTTGATAGAGTCATTAGCTTTGGTACGTTGATTTTAATCTAAGGAGACCCTTGGATCAGGTCTTGAATCTTTCAAACTTATTTTGGGCTATTGGTTAGAATTTGATTAAAACGGAACAACGTGTGAGATACACATTTAATTAAAACAATCTTGGAACATCCTAGATCACTATAAATATGACTTGTATACTATAAATATAACGTCCCAAACTCCATTTTAACAATCTTGGAACACCCTAGCTCACTTTGGACATCATTGGAGGCTACCACAACTTCTTTTTAGGTTTTATCATTCTTTAATTTAGTTTTTTGAAAGGTTTGTATCATCACTCCAAGGGATTGGATGATGAATATTTCCATTCAAGGCTAAACTCTCTTTCCGGGGTTAAAGCCAAGAACATGATTATTATTATTTTAGATTAATTTTGTTTAATTCGCTTATCATTATTGGTTGTTTGTTTATTCTTGATTCAATTATTTTGAGGATTGATCACCCTTAGAATACATATATTGTCGACTTTTTGATCTCGGAAAAGGGAATAGAAAGATAGAACGCGAGAATAAATAAAATATAATTTTTATTCTTATATGAAATAAGGAATTCAAATTAGCGTCTGGGATAGGGATGTACTTAGATGCCTTACTTGATTCAACGTAGGATGATAGCTTTAGTTAACTTAATTGGATTATTGCATCCCCTCTCAACGATGTAGTTGTATTGTCCATATTAGGTAAAAGATTAGGGGTTGGAAAATCATGATCATGCAATTAACCGTATGAATCAACAACCAAGATAAGCAAGTTGACGAATGAAGTTCAACATATAGTATGATTGTTCGAAGTGCTTTAACCCTGGGTTTTTATCCATTGATTGTCCCAAGATTTTTATTTTTATGCATTGTTTATTTTATTTTTAATTTACAATTCTAAAACTTATTTGCTACTATCCTCAACTGGTTAAACTAGAATTAGATAGTCGGCGAATGCAAGTCCCTGAAAGATCGATACTTGGGCTTTCTTGAAGCCTCTTTACTACTTGATAATACCACGTACATTTGCGTGTGCGCTTGGGCGCTGTTAAGTTTTTGGCGCTGTTATCGGGGATTTGTAATTAGGCAACTATCTTTTTTTTTAGTTTAGCTATATTGAGTTGTAAATAGTTTTTGTTTAGTTTCATTTTATTTTCCTTTATTTCTATTTTTCTCACACTCTTCTTGAGATGTCAGCCTGGTATAGATAGTTTTAGAGTGATGATGATTCTTTTTGTTTTTGTGGTGGACCACATCAAGCGGGTTTTTGTTCAGATTTTGATGAAAGTGCGTGGACGGGACTTTCACAATGTGATGCGAATACTGTTCCATCGGTGGAGCAGACTGCAACTTAGTGTTTGGTTTATGGTCAAACTGGTCATATTGCAGTTATGTGTGCTGTCAATCCTGATTCAGAATTGTTTGTGGGCTATGCTGAAAGGCAAAATTATATAAACTACTATAATCGAACGGGGCAGAATCAGTCACAAATTCAATCATGGAACAACCAACAACAGTTTCAGCATCAACAACTAAACATGCAGGCCACAACTCAAACGAACAATTTGGAAGAGATGCTGAAACAAATTTTAGCATCTCAGGTTGAGTTGTTGGCATACATAAAGAACCAGAGGGAGGCTGCAGAGCAAGTGGATCTCCAACCATTTGCAGAAATAGTTATTGATAATTCTAAGAAGTCTGAGTACTCGGAAACTAAAGTTGTTGAACAGGTTGAGAACATACCACTGCCACCATGTCTACAGTGGCTAAGCAAAGAAAAATATGAGGAGGATATTAGCCAATTTGTGGAGAAAACACAAGAATCGTAACCACTCGATTGTCATCTTTATCTTGAGACTGAAATTAAGAAGGTGAATAAAAGTGAGTGTGTAGTAAATAGTGTAAATTTTGAAGTAGGATTGGTTGGGCCTCACTCGGAGCATTTTTCTACATTATGTTTAGATGATGTCTTGTTTGTGAAATCATTTAAAATAATGAAAGAGTGTGAATATGAGGAACAAGAATCCTATATTCTTGATTTTACACCAGATAAGCAATATAAAAACACACTTCACTTTAAGGTCGAGTGGTTTACTATGCATCGTCCATTACTCAATTTCTTAATTTTTGTACCACCTCCCTATGATCGAGGCAAAAAGATGGATGCAAAGTTGGGGGTAAAATTTATATCCTCAAGGTGGAGGAAAAATTTTATTGGGTCGTGCTGCGACACTAAATTAGGTGCTTATTGGGAGGCAACCCAAGCTAAGGTATGTTTTATTTTCAGTTTTTAGTTTTTATTTCACGTAGTTTTTGTTTTTGGTTGAGTCACAGGTTAATGGGAAGTCTGAGTTCCATAATATTGAGCTTGAAGCATGGCAAGGACTGAGTGTGGGGTCTCATGGATCTCCTTTATGTGAAGATGCTACTAGCTAGGCGTAGAGGCCTTAGGGAGTATTTCTATCTCTTACTTTAAAAAATTCACTTTGGGGACAAAGTAGATTTTTAAGTGGGGGGTAGGGAAATTCCCAATTTTTGGTTCAATTTAAAATTTTTTAGGTTAGGAATAAGTGAGATATTCTTGTTGGTGCTATTTTTGATTACATGGTGTAAGTATTTTGTTTGGTAAAAGCATGTGGAATAAGTGAATTACTATTTTTGAGACTTCTAGGCTCATTTTTGTGACTCTTGTTCTTGTGGGTTAAAATTTGAATTCATGCTATTTTTAGTTGGGAGTCTATGATGATCCTATTGAGTTGAGCATGGGCCATGTGTGTGTGAGCTATTTTTTTATATTCCTTGTTGATGTGATGTCTAGAACTTGCCCGGTGTGTGTGTAAAGAGAAAGAAAGAGTGTGGATTTAGGAGATGATTAAGGCATTTCTTTGATAGCCATGTTTTATACCTTCTCTTTGTCCTACCTTTTGTGCATTATCCTAGTTAACCCTTTTTTATCCTTTAGCCTTTTCTTTTCTAGCCTCATAATTAGCCTAATCCCCTTCTTTGATAGACCATAATTTGATCCAAAAAAACTCCTAAGTGCTTTAATGAAAAATTGATTTGGTAAGGAGTTTGAGAATTAAAGAAGAAAAGGTGAAATTGATGCTCCAAGGTACGAGTTGTTGGTGTTTATAATTGAATTGTGGTTGATTGATGTAATATAAATGATGTAACACCCCCCATTTTTGAGCTAGAAAGCAAACCGTCGTTCCTATATGTGTAAGCTCTAATTCCATGGTTTATATTTAAACTCACGTGTCATGATCTTTCTCCTACTGTATGAAGTGATTGTGAGGTGAAAAGTGTTCCTAGAAATCACTTAGAGCATAGTTGAGCTAAGAATCTTTCATTCATCCAAAGTTGATATTCGATTCTACAAGGGTCTACTTTGAACGTGCATAACTTTTTATATATGTGGAATTTTTAAGTTAAGACCCATCAAATTGTAGATAATTAAATTATCTTTTCAACGATACCAATTTCTCCAAAATTCGATAACTGAACAAAATGTTATGGAATTTTCCATGTGAGGCAGTAAGATGACGCGATCTTGATGCGTCGCATCGACTGTGCCCCGACATGAAACCTGACGCAAATCTAAAGTTGTTTTATGCATTATTTCAATTCCTAAAGGGTCTAGGGGCACTTTAGTCATATTATCTCACTCAATTTTATCCCTAATCATTCTTAAATGAAATTAAGCCTATTAGTAACGTTTTACTCTCTCTTAAGATCCCTAATTCATCTTTCAAGAATACAAGATGAGAAAACAACTAGGGTTTGGGCAATCAATCTTAAAGGTCCAATCTTTTCGAAATTTCTTCGTAATCCTTCGCAATTAAGGTATGTGGGGTTTTCCTAAACTTAATGGGCATGGCGAAAACGTTTTTAATGGTGTTTTGAATGTTGAGAAATCGTGAATTTGCAATGGGCTTTGAATTACATTTACAATTATACATTGTGAATCCTTTTTGATCTATTATTTTGGTCTTGAGGCCTTCCGTTAAAGAAAATTAATTTCATTTATATATATACGTACGTATATGTAACGCCCCGAAAATGGGTCCTGGAGCATCACACGGTGCTTGAGGCTACGAGTAGCCCCAAGCTAACCCTTTGAGCTATTTTCATTTAGTTCAACATGAATCAACGAGGTTTCCATAAACAACCCTCAAATATCAACAGAGTAATCATCATCCAAGAATAAAAGAATTTCAGAAAGAAAACAAAATACGACTTATCTAGTCTGACAAGCCTCTAAGAAAATCAATAAAACCAGCGAGCCATTGAGACATGCCCCAACTGACTCATACTCAGTTATCAAATGTAAACAATTCCGTGAAACCAATATCAGACATCACGTCCTTGGAACATGAGGACTCACCACAACAGAGGATGTAGAACAGCATGCCCGAAGAATCACTGTCGAACCTAAAACTGAGCACCTGAACCAACATTCCAAGAAAATACAGCCCACATCCGAAGATGTGGGTCAGTACCATGGAAAGAATCTGAGTATATAGGGGTGTATGTAGTTGTATAAACATCATCATCATAAATATTTATAAGAAATATGCAGGATGTATGAAAGACTCACATAGCCCGAAGAAAATCATCAAAATCATGAGAGGAT
>NW_025888146.1:37858-38546 GCF_002878395.1 Capsicum annuum | reverse complement strand
GCTATGTGAGTCTTTCATACATCATCATAAATATTTATAAGAAATATGCAGGATGTATGAAAGACTCACATAGCCCGAAGAAAATCATCAAAATCATGAGAGGATGAAATAAGTACAATAACACATGTGAGTCATCATATAATTTGTCAATCACTTTCAGTTCATCATGAATATCAATTCTCATAATATAAATATCATTTAAATCTTTAAAAAGAATAACTTTCACAATTCCACTTTCAAATCACTTCACCATTCACCATAGACACAAGGAAACACACACACACTGGGAGATCCTATAACCGACATAAACCATGCGAGCTATATGGAGTCCAACGTACAACCCACGTTGGGGAGAGCCGTCCTATCCTTGCCATCGGAGTAGGACTATCGATATCAAATACACACAAACTAGTGATCACTATATAAATCAGCCTCAGTCTCACTCCTACGGGGGCACGTAGTTCTAAGGAAGTAAGGTCTCTTTATACCTCCCACTCGGTGCTGAAGATTTCTCCCGGACTTAGCTCAGATCATTTCAAAGATAATCTATAACAAAATAATTTCAGTAATATATAAATATACATCGGGAGCCATCATGCTTCCCATCTATCAAAATCAACCACATTGTGGATTTCTTTCACACTCGAGTTCAAAACAACTCCATTAAGACCAAAAGGTCAAATCATTC